>NW_027615080.1:0-95000 GCF_965212315.1 Lampetra planeri | reverse complement strand
GCTGTTAGCGAGCAGCACCTGTGAAGGCCGGCACGGCACACGAGGGGGGTGGGTGGCCAGCACCACGCCCGGCCGCCTTTGTCTCCCCAGTGGCGATGTTTACTACACACCGCACCAGGTACACATTTGAGGCTGAGTCGACCTAGGGGAGGCCTAGGACCTGTTCAGATAACGCGAATACCCACGTGGGTCACGTACACACACATACAGTACACACACCCATATACAGTACAGTCTACACACCCATATACAGTACAGTCTACACACCCATATACAGTACAGTCTACACACCCATATACAGTACAGTCTACACACATAGATACAGTACAGTCTACACACCCATATACAGTACAGTCTACACACCCATATACAGTACAGTCTACACACCCATATACAGTACAGCCTACACACCCACATACAGTACAGTCTATACACCCATATACAGTACAGTCTACACACCCACATACCCATATACAGTACAGTCTACACACCCACATACAGTACAGTCTACACACCCATATACAGTACAGTCTACACACCCATATACAGTACAGTCTACACACAAATACAGTACAGTCTACACACATAGATACAGTACAGTCTACACACCCATATACAGTACAGTCTACACACTCATATACAGTACAGTCTACACACCCACGTACAGTACAGCCCACACACCCATATACAGTACAGTCTACACACATATACAGTACAGTATACACACAACCACATACAGTACAGTCTACACAGACACATGCAATATCTACAATTGTTTGATTTACTAATTGGCTGTGTCGGGTGGTGGCGGGTTTAACGACACATTTATATTTAGGCGATCAAACCCCCAAAAACTCCTCCTATTATGGACACATGCATTACAGTCACCTACAATGTGTCAACAGATACACAGAAACACATCTTTCGTACGCGGGCAAATGTCAGATCTTTGTCTTTTAAAATCGGGGGTGGTGGGGGGAGGGTGAATTACCGATAACCGAATGAAATAAAAACCGGTTAGCAGGTTTTTTATAAATATATCTCCTGTAGTAACGTCACGTGTTTAGCTTCGTTAACGGAGCATTAAAGGCACCGGCTGTATCATGGGATACCTTTATTGCCGATATCAAAGTATGAAAAAACACACTGTCCTGCGGAGGGAGCTGGTAGGAACGTCGGGTTGCTCGGTCAATGGCCTGCAGGGTCAACGGCGGCGTGGTGTATTCCGCAAATATGGCCGACTGTGAGGGCGGGCACATGCCGGCGTGAGTAGGTTAAACGTTGAGTTTTATAAGGGCACCACGGGGTGACCAGCCCCTCCCCACCCAGCCCCACCCCCCACCCAGCCCCACCCTCCCCACCCTCCCCTCTCCACCCAGCCCCACCTCTCCCATTTTTGGATGCACGACGGACGGACGGACACAATAATCCCCTGTGGGCTGGTGGAACCAGGTGGTTCCTACCAGTATAAGAAAGTTTACGCTGGAGGTTTAACCTACAGGCTGGATTGTGTGAGGAGCTCACAAATCCTTGAAAGATCTGAACAAAGTCCCATCGGTGAGCTCCTCCGGCAGGCAAGGCTGCGTTGGCTGGATCATGTAGCCCGCATGCCCAGCCACCGCATGCCCAGCCACCGCATGCCCAGCCACCGCATGCCCAGCCACCGCATGCCCCAGCCACCGCATGCCCCAGCCACCGCATGCCCCAGCCACCGCATGCCCAGCCACCGCATGCCCCAGCCACCGCATGCCCCAGCCACCGCATGCCCCAGCCACCGCATGCCCAGCCACCGCATGCCTAAACAGCTTTTGTTCGGCCGGATCGAGGGGGCTAAACGGGCGCGGCACGGGCTAGAGAAGAGATGGAGTGATGTGGTACAGGAGGACGTGGAGCTGAGTGGACTTGCCGATGACTGGTACCAGCGGTGTCAAGATCGGCCTCAGTGGAGGAGGCTCGTGAAGGACGCTACTGGGCAGTTGGAGGCAGTCGCCCTCCAACAACAACGGAGGGCGGAGGAGCGACGCTCACAACAACGAGCGGAGCGCCGGGTGGCTAAAGCACAGCAAATTGGCACAGTAGGGGGCACAGGTGGTGCATCAGCCAGTCATCTGGGTCATCTCGGTCAGTCGACCCGTGGCACCTGCTGGGTCTGCCCCGTGACCTCCTGCCAAAGGGCGTTCGACACTTCACGTGGCCTCAAGGTGCACATGGCCTGGCACAAGCGTCGTGGTGACGTCACCGCCACTTAGTGGCGAATGGCGGTTGTCGTTGTGTGCGGGGAGCGGTGGCGCAGTGGTTAGCGCACTTTCGCTGCGAACCCCGGCAATCCGAGTTCGATTCCCGCTCACTGCCACCAACGCCGGTGACGATTTATCTGAACCAGGTCCTGGGCCTCCCCTAGGTCGACTCAGCCTCAAATGAGTGCCTGGTGCGGTGTGTAAAATCATCGCCACTGGGGAGACAAAGGCGGCCGGGCGTGGTGCTCGTGTGCCACACTGCCGGCCTTCACAGGTGCTGCTCGCTAACAGCACTTGCCCCTACAGTCTGTTGAGGCTACACGGGGGATCTTTGTCTTTGTCATTGCAGAATCTGGAGGCTGATGTCTACGAGACCGGCGACTCGAAGGTTCGATTCGAAGCGATTCAATTCCCGCATTTGACATCACTTAGAGGCGATGACGTCACGACGCGCTGGTGCCAGGCTAGGTGCCTGGTGCCAGGCTAGGTGCCTGGCACCAGGTGTCGTTGGTCGCACGATGAACCCTGAAAAATCCGAACCGTGCCTTGTCTGGCTCTAGAATCATTATTATACCGAAAGAGCCAAATAATCATTATTATATTCTTGGTTCTTTCGGTAAAGTCACGTAGAAGGGAAGTAATAAAATAATAAAAATAAAACATAATAAAATAATATTACTTCCCTTCTAAGTGACTTTACCGAAAGAACCAAGAAGATGAATCCCTGCAGTCACGAAAGTTTTAAATCGAAAAATAATTATTATATTATTAATTATATTTGTTATCATAATTAATATTATAATTAATAATTAGAATGCCTAATTGTTAATTATAATATATTTTATACTTATAAATGTATTATCATAATTATTCTAATATGATTAATATTAATGATAATCATAATTAAATTAATAATTATTATGTTTCATTGTTAATTATAATTAATAATTGTACTAATTAATTATAAATGTATTAGTATAATTATACTAATTAATTATTATCATAATTATTGTCAACTTGTAACGATACTCAGAGGCGCCACGAGGCGTCGGGACCACAGCGGAGCGGTGGTGATGGTGGTGATGGTGGTGGTGATGGTGGTGATGGTGGTGATGATGGTGATGATGGTGGTGATGGTGGTGGTGATGGTGGTGATGGTGGTGATGATGGTGATGATGGTGGTGATGGTGGTGATGGTGGTGATGGTGGTGGTGATGGTGGTGATGGTGGTGGTGATGGTGGTGATGGTGGTGATGGTGGTGGTGATGGTGGTGATGGTGGTGATGATGGTGATGATGGTGGTGATGGTGGTGATGGTGGTGGTGGTGATGGTGGTGATGGTGGTGGTGGTGGTGGTGATGATGGTGATGATGGTGATGATGGTGGTGGTGGTGATGGTGGTGATGGTGGTGGTGGTGGTGGTGATGGTGGTGGTGGTGGTGGTGATGGTGGTGATGGTGGTGGTGATGGTGGTGGTGGTGGTGGTGATGGTGGTGATGATGGTGGTGATGGTGGTGATGGTGGTGGTGATGGTGGTGATGGTGGTGATGATGGTGATGATGATGGTGGTGGTGATGGTGGTGATGGTGGTGGTGATGGTGATGGTGGTGGCGGTGATGGTGGTGGTGATGATGATGGTGGTGGTGACGATGGTGGTGGTGATGGTGGTGATGGTGGTGGTGGCGATGGTGGTGATGGTGGTGATGATGGTGATGATGATGGTGGTGGTGGTGGTAATGGATCACACACCCTGTCTACCATCCTTGCCCTTAGATAGAAGATGATGGTGGTGGTGATGGTGGTGATGGTGATGACCAGGTCACAGTGAAGAACCAGCGGTCACCTCCAGGTATCCAGCTCTCTTGGTTGCTGATGAATGCATGGGAGTGCATCTACTCAGCCTTAAACAATAAGCACGACAACACGAAGAAGGATCACGCGCACGGAACGACGGTGGTGGAAGCAGTCGTGAACAACAGCTGATCGGAATGGCATTCGAGACAAAGGTGGTCTGGGAGTCACCTAGGTAGACTCAGCATTAATAATAACAACTTGGTAAAGTCGTGCATTGTGTAAGGCGCAAATCACGTGGTTCTGATTTCTAATATGCGAATGTCATCGGAAGGCTTTCTGGGAAATCCCTTGATCAATTTGGCCGAATTCTCTCCGGTAATAGCAACAAAAAGCTTCATAGCTCATCGGATTCCTCCAGTATCAATCAATATTCTGATTACGAACGTCAACTTTACGCTAAAGTAATGCACGAGCAGACAATGTCTCCTTCACGAGCATATCCGCCTCTCCACACACACACAGCGTAAACATGCAAGTCACTGTATTTATTACACATCACATCATAGCACTGTAGTTCTTACACATCAAGTGAATGTGTTTCTTACACAGCACATCATAGCACTAGTTCTTACACATCCCATCATAGCACTGTAGTTCTTACACATCAAGTCACTGTATTTATTACACATCACATCTTTTCTCCCCCCCCTCCCACCTTTCCCCCCCTTCCTCCCACCTTCCCCCACCCCCCTCCCTATTACTAACGCGTTAGTGGAGTGATTTCCACCACCACAACCACCAACCACCACCACCAACCACCAACCACCACAACCAGCACCGCCGCCATCCCTCAGTTCGAGGTCAAAGACGAAGTTGACCCTCCGCACCGAGAGCGCTGACCCTGCCACGCTCGGCTGCCCTTGGGAGGAGGAGCTCGCTCAGGGCGCGTGGCCCAGCAGGGCCAGGCAGGGACACTTGGGGGGCCAGGCAGTGACGCGTTGGGTGTCGCTTCTGTGAGTTGCAGGCAGGCAGAGAGCGTGGGGCGGGCAGCGCGGCGAGGGTTTCGCCGGGAGCCTGCGCCAGCGATGCGAACACCTGCGGAGGGAAGTGTTGGAGCTCGAAGTAAGGGACATCATCATCCTCGTCGTCGTCAACATCGTCAACATCATCGTCATCGTTGTTGTCATCGTTGTCATCATTGTCAAGATCGTCAACATCGTCATCATCGTTGTCATCATCGTTGTCATCGTCATCATCGTTGTCATCATCATCGTCATCATCGTTGTCATCATGATCGTCTTCAACATCATAATCGTCGTCGTTTTCGCATTCACCGTCATCTCCACCAGCGCCGTCATCATCATGGATACGATCGTCGATGTCATAATCATCATGATCATAGTCGTCATCGTCACCACCATCATCATCCTCGTCATTGTTGTCATCATCATCAATGTCGTCATGAACACTGTCGTCTTGTGATGATGTTGATGTCTTGTCAGTGTCTTCGTCATCATTATCATGATTACCATCACATACTTAATTCATTCGCCTTTTCTCCATCACTATCATCATCATCATCACCACATAATCACCATCCTACCCTCTCTCCTCTACCTGTCGCCACGGTGGCTAGGAGATGTTAACTACCTCGCCTGGTCTACAGGAGGACGTGGGTTCGATCCCGACCCCTGATGCCTGCTGCTGTATATTTGGAGTTTGCGTGTCTCTCTCTCTCTCATCATCGCCACGGTGGCTAGGAGATGTTAACTACCTCGCCTGGTGTGCAGGAGGTCGTGGGTTCGATCCCGACCCTGACGCCTGCTGCTGTATATTTGGAGTTTGCGTGTCTCTCTCTCTCCTTGTGGTCGCACGGATTTTTCTCGGGGGTCCTCCGGTTTTCCCCTCCACATTTACAATCAACATCACCACGCGTTTAGAGTGTTTGGCGACTGCGTGAAACGTCCACGTGATGACCCACTTCGTTGGGTTACCATTCGTGATGGGCCAGGTCGCTTCTGAAAAAGAGCTACCTGGTAAGATAAAAAAAAGTTTCGTTTCTGTAGTTTAGTTTATCTTAGAATCAAAATCCTCCTCGTATCTACCTGCACCACCATCATAATCAATGCACCATCATCACGATCACCAGTGTACACCATCACCACACATCACTCTGCACCATCATCATCATCACGATCACCACAGTGTACACCATCACCACACATCACTCTGCACCATCATCATCATCACGATCACCACAGTGTACACCATCACCACACATCACTCTGCACCATCATCATCATCACGATCACCACAGTGTACACCATCACCACACATCACTCTGCACCATCATCATCATCACGATCACCACAGTGTACACCATCACCACACATCACTCTGCACCATCATCATCATCACGATCACCACAGTGTACACCATCACCACACATCACTCTGCACCATCATCATCATCACGATCACCACAGTGTACACCATCACCACACATCACTCTGCACCATCATCATCATCACGATCACCACAGTGTACACCATCACCACACATCACTCTGCACCATCATCATCATCACGATCACCACAGTGTACACCATCACCACACATCACTCTGCACCATCATCATCATCACGATCACCACAGTGTACACCATCACCACACATCACTCTGCACCATCATCATCATCACGATCACCACAGTGTACACCATCACCACACATCACTCTGCACCATCATCATCATCACGATCACCACAGTGTACACCATCACCACACATCACTCTGCACCATCATCATCATCACGATCACCACAGTGTACACCATCACCACACATCACTCTGCACCATCATCATCATCACGATCACCACAGTGTACACCATCACCACACATCACTCTGCACCATCATCATCATCACGATCACCACAGTGTACACCATCACCACACATCACTCTGCACCATCATCATCATCACGATCACCACAGTGTTCACCATCACCACACATCACTCTGCACCATCATCATCATCACGATCACCACAGTGTACACCATCACCACACATCACTCTGCACCATCATCATCATCACGATCACCACAGTGTACACCATCACCACACATCACTCTGCACCATCATCATCATCACGATCACCACAGTGTACACCATCACCACACATCACTCTGCACCATCATCATCATCACGATCACCACAGTGTACACCATCACCACACATCACTCTGCACCATCATCATCATCACGATCACCACAGTGTACACCATCACCACACATCACTCTGCACCATCATCATCATCACGATCACCACAGTGTACACCATCACCACACATCACTCTGCACCATCATCATCATCACGATCACCACAGTGTACACCATCACCACACATCACTCTGCACCATCATCATCATCACGATCACCACAGTGTACACCATCACCACACATCACTCTGCACCATCATCATCATCACGATCACCAGTGTACACCATCACCACACATCACTCTGCACCATCATCATCATCACGATCACCACAGTGTACACCATCACCACACATCACTCTGCACCATCATCATCATCACGATCACCACAGTGTACACCATCACCACACATCACTCTGCACCATCATCATCATCACGATCACCACAGTGTACACCATCACCACACATCACTCTGCACCATCATCATCATCACGATCACCACAGTGTACACCATCACCACACATCACTCTGCACCATCATCATCATCACGATCACCACAGTGTACACCATCACCACACATCACTCTGCACCATCATCATCATCACGATCACCACAGTGTACACCATCACCACACATCACTCTGCACCATCATCATCATCACGATCACCACAGTGTACACCATCACCACACATCACTCTGCACCATCATCATCATCACGATCACCACAGTGTACACCATCACCACACATCACTCTGCACCATCATCATCATCACGATCACCACAGTGTACACCATCACCACACATCACTCTGCACCATCATCATCATCACGATCACCACAGTGTACACCATCACCATACATCACTCTGCACCATCATCATCATCACGATCACCACAGTGTACACCATCACCACACATCACTCTGCACCATCATCATCATCACGATCACCACAGTGTACACCATCACCACACATCACTCTGCACCATCATCATCATCACGATCACCACAGTGTACACCATCACCACACATCACTCTGCACCATCATCATCATCACGATCACCACAGTGTACACCATCACCACACATCACTCTGCACCATCATCATCATCACGATCACCACAGTGTACACCATCACCACACATCACTCTGCACCATCATCATCATCACGATCACCACAGTGTACACCATCACCACACATCACTCTGCACCATCATCATCATCACGATCACCACAGTGTACACCATCACCACACATCACTCTGCACCATCATCATCATCACGATCACCACAGTGTACACCATCACCATACATCACTCTGCACCATCATCATCATCACGATCACCAGTGTACACCATCACCATACATCACTCTGCACCATCATCATCATCACGATCACCAGTGTACACCATCACCACACATCACTCTGCACCATCATCATCATCACGATCACCAGTGTACACCATCACCATACATCACTCTGCACCATCATCATCATCACGATCACCACAGTGTACACCATCACCACACATCACTCTGCACCATCATCATCATCACGATCACCACAGTGTACACCATCACCACACATCACTCTGCACCATCATCATCATCACGATCACCACAGTGTACACCATCACCACACATCACTCTGCACCATCATCATCATCACGATCACCACAGTGTACACCATCACCACACATCACTCTGCACCATCATCATCATCACGATCACCACAGTGTACACCATCACCACACATCACTCTGCACCACCATCATCATCACGATCACCACAGTGTACACCATCACCACACATCACTCTGCACCATCATCATCATCACGATCACCACAGTGTACACCATCACCACACATCACTCTGCACCATCATCATCATCATCACGATCACTGCTATCACTTCTCCCACACAGGCCACCAGAGGTGGGACAAAGTCATTGTTATGCAAGTCCAAGTCGAGTCGCAAGTCATCAAATTCATGACTCGAGTCTGACTCGAGTCCAAGTCACATGACTCGAGTCCACATCTCATAGGTGGGACAAAGTCATTGTTATGCAAGTCCAAGTCGAGTCGCAAGTCATCAAATTCATGACTCGAGTCTGACTCGAGTCCAAGTCACATGACTCGAGTCCACATCTCATAGGTGGGACAAAGTCATTGTTATGCAAGTCCAAGTCGAGTCGCAAGTCATCAAATTCATGACTCGAGTCTGACTCGAGTCCAAGTCACATGACTCGAGTCCACATCTCAGAGGTGGGACAAAGTCATTGTTATGCAAGTCCAAGTCGAGTCGCAAGTCATCAAATTCATGACTCGAGTCTGACTCGAGTCCAAGTCACATGACTCGAGTCCACATCTCATAGGTGGGACAAAGTCATTGTTATGCAAGTCCAAGTCGAGTCGCAAGTCATCAAATTCATGACTCGAGTCTGACTCGAGTCCAAGTCACATGACTCGAGTCCACATCTCATAGGTGGGACAAAGTCATTGTTATGCAAGTCCAAGTCGAGTCGCAAGTCATCAAATTCATGACTCGAGTCTGACTCGAGTCCAAGTCACATGACTCGAGTCCACATCTCATAGGTGGGACAAAGTCATTGTTATGCAAGTCCAAGTCGAGTCGCAAGTCATCAAATTCATGACTCGAGTCTGACTCGAGTCCAAGTCACATGACTCGAGTCCACATCTCATAGGTGGGACAAAGTCATTGTTATGCAAGTCCAAGTCGAGTCGCAAGTCATCAAATTCATGACTCGAGTCTGACTCGAGTCCAAGTCACATGACTCGAGTCCACATCTCATAGGTGGGACAAAGTCATTGTTATGCAAGTCCAAGTCGAGTCGCAAGTCATCAAATTCATGACTCGAGTCTGACTCGAGTCCAAGTCACATGACTCGAGTCCACATCTCATAGGTGGGACAAAGTCATTGTTATGCAAGTCCAAGTCGAGTCGCAAGTCATCAAATTCATGACTCGAGTCTGACTCGAGTCCAAGTCACATGACTCGAGTCCACATCTCATAGGTGGGACAAAGTCATTGTTATGCAAGTCCAAGTCGAGTCGCAAGTCATCAAATTCATGACTCGAGTCTGACTCGAGTCCAAGTCACATGACTCGAGTCCACATCTCATAGGTGGGACAAAGTCATTGTTATGCAAGTCCAAGTCGAGTCGCAAGTCATCAAATTCATGACTCGAGTCTGACTCGAGTCCAAGTCACATGACTCGAGTCCACATCTCATAGGTGGGACAAAGTCATTGTTATGCAAGTCCAAGTCGAGTCGCAAGTCATCAAATTCATGACTCGAGTCTGACTCGAGTCCAAGTCACATGACTCGAGTCCACATCTCATAGGTGGGACAAAGTCATTGTTATGCAAGTCCAAGTCGAGTCGCAAGTCATCAAATTCATGACTCGAGTCTGACTCGAGTCCAAGTCACATGACTCGAGTCCACATCTCATAGGTGGGACAAAGTCATTGTTATGCAAGTCCAAGTCGAGTCGCAAGTCATCAAATTCATGACTCGAGTCTGACTCGAGTCCAAGTCACATGACTCGAGTCCACATCTCATAGGTGGGACAAAGTCATTGTTATGCAAGTCCAAGTCGAGTCGCAAGTCATCAAATTCATGACTCGAGTCTGACTCGAGTCCAAGTCACATGACTCGAGTCCACATCTCATAGGTGGGACAAAGTCATTGTTATGCAAGTCCAAGTCGAGTCGCAAGTCATCAAATTCATGACTCGAGTCTGACTCGAGTCCAAGTCACATGACTCGAGTCCACATCTCATAGGTGGGACAAAGTCATTGTTATGCAAGTCCAAGTCGAGTCGCAAGTCATCAAATTCATGACTCGAGTCTGACTCGAGTCCAAGTCACATGACTCGAGTCCACATCTCATAGGTGGGACAAAGTCATTGTTATGCAAGTCCAAGTCGAGTCGCAAGTCATCAAATTCATGACTCGAGTCTGACTCGAGTCCAAGTCACATGACTCGAGTCCACATCTCATAGGTGGGACAAAGTCATTGTTATGCAAGTCCAAGTCGAGTCGCAAGTCATCAAATTCATGACTCGAGTCTGACTCGAGTCCAAGTCACATGACTCGAGTCCACATCTCATAGGTGGGACAAAGTCATTGTTATGCAAGTCCAAGTCGAGTCGCAAGTCATCAAATTCATGACTCGAGTCTGACTCGAGTCCAAGTCACATGACTCGAGTCCACATCTCATAGGTGGGACAAAGTCATTGTTATGCAAGTCCAAGTCGAGTCGCAAGTCATCAAATTCATGACTCGAGTCTGACTCGAGTCCAAGTCACATGACTCGAGTCCACATCTCATAGGTGGGACAAAGTCATTGTTATGCAAGTCCAAGTCGAGTCGCAAGTCATCAAATTCATGACTCGAGTCTGACTCGAGTCCAAGTCACATGACTCGAGTCCACATCTCATAGGTGGGACAAAGTCATTGTTATGCAAGTCCAAGTCGAGTCGCAAGTCATCAAATTCATGACTCGAGTCTGACTCGAGTCCAAGTCACATGACTCGAGTCCACATCTCATAGGTGGGACAAAGTCATTGTTATGCAAGTCCAAGTCGAGTCGCAAGTCATCAAATTCATGACTCGAGTCTGACTCGAGTCCAAGTCACATGACTCGAGTCCACATCTCATAGGTGGGACAAAGTCATTGTTATGCAAGTCCAAGTCGAGTCGCAAGTCATCAAATTCATGACTCGAGTCTGACTCGAGTCCAAGTCACATGACTCGAGTCCACATCTCATAGGTGGGACAAAGTCATTGTTATGCAAGTCCAAGTCGAGTCGCAAGTCATCAAATTCATGACTCGAGTCTGACTCGAGTCCAAGTCACATGACTCGAGTCCACATCTCATAGGTGGGACAAAGTCATTGTTATGCAAGTCCAAGTCGAGTCGCAAGTCATCAAATTCATGACTCGAGTCTGACTCGAGTCCAAGTCACATGACTCGAGTCCACATCTCATAGGTGGGACAAAGTCATTGTTATGCAAGTCCAAGTCGAGTCGCAAGTCATCAAATTCATGACTCGAGTCTGACTCGAGTCCAAGTCACATGACTCGAGTCCACATCTCATAGGTGGGACAAAGTCATTGTTATGCAAGTCCAAGTCGAGTCGCAAGTCATCAAATTCATGACTCGAGTCTGACTCGAGTCCAAGTCACATGACTCGAGTCCACATCTCATAGGTGGGACAAAGTCATTGTTATGCAAGTCCAAGTCGAGTCGCAAGTCATCAAATTCATGACTCGAGTCTGACTCGAGTCCAAGTCACATGACTCGAGTCCACATCTCATAGGTGGGACAAAGTCATTGTTATGCAAGTCCAAGTCGAGTCGCAAGTCATCAAATTCATGACTCGAGTCTGACTCGAGTCCAAGTCACATGACTCGAGTCCACATCTCATAGGTGGGACAAAGTCATTGTTATGCAAGTCCAAGTCGAGTCGCAAGTCATCAAATTCATGACTCGAGTCTGACTCGAGTCCAAGTCACATGACTCGAGTCCACATCTCATAGGTGGGACAAAGTCATTGTTATGCAAGTCCAAGTCGAGTCGCAAGTCATCAAATTCATGACTCGAGTCTGACTCGAGTCCAAGTCACATGACTCGAGTCCACATCTCTGCAGGCCACCGTACCTGGCTCCCCACTTGGGGAGGAGCCGTCGTCTCCCGCTCAGCCGTCTGCCCTCAGGGAGCAGCTGAGGCGGCTGGAGGGCGCCCTGGGGGAAGGGGGAGCCCTGGGGGAGGGAGGACCCGGGGAGGGAACGACCCCAGCAGCGCAGGACCCCAGTGGGGACAACGCGAGGTGTGTGCCCACCGCCTGTGCCCACCGCCTGTGCCCACCGCCTGTGCCACCACCACACCTGTGTCTACACCACCACCACTAGCACATCTACACCACCACTACCACACCTGTACACACCACCTACACCACTACCACCACCACACCTACACCACCACTACCACACCTACACCACTACCACCACCACTACCACACCTACACCACCACCACACCTGTACACACCACCACCACCACACCTGTACACACCACCACCACCACACCTGTACACACCACCTACACCACCACCACTACCACATCTGAGTGGATCACACCACCACCATGACCAGCATCACCGCCACCAACGTCAAAGATCCCCCGTGTAGCCTTAACAGACTGTAGGGGCAAGTGCTGTTAGCGAGCACCTATGAAGGCCGACACGGCACACGAGGGGGTGGGTGGCCAACACCACGCCCGGCCGCCTTTGTTTCCCCAGTGGTGATGTTTATACACCACACCATGTACTAATTTCAGGCTGAGTTTACCTAGGAGAGGCCCAGCACCGGTTAAAATAATCGTTACCGGTGTTGACTGTGAGCAGAAATCGAGCCCGGGTCGCCGGGTTCGTAGCAACAGCGCGCGCTAATCACTGCGCCACCGCTCCCAATACACACGTACACACTACGCACACACGTACACACTACACACACACTACACACACACTACACACACACTACACACACTCATACACACTACACACACACACTACACACACTACACACACACACTACACACACTACACACACTCATACACACTACACACACACACTACACACACTACACACACACACTACACACACTACACACACACACTACACACACGTACACACTACACACACGTACACACTACACACACACTACACACTACACACACGTACACACTACACACACGTACACACTACACACACGTACACACTACACACACGTACACACTACACACACGTACACACTACACACACACTACACACTACACACACGTACACACTACACACACACTACACACACACTACACACACACACTACACACACTACACACACACTACACACACGTACACACTACACACACGTACACACTACACACACACTACACACACACTACACACACACACTACACACACACTCCACACACACTACACACACACTACACACACACACTACATACACACACTACACACACACTACACACACGTACACACTACACACACACTACACACACACTACACACACACACTACACACACACTCCACACACACTACACACACACTACACACACTACACACACACTACACACACACACTACACACACTCCACACACACTATACACACACTACACACACACTACACACACACTACACACACACTACACACACACTACACACACACTACACACACACTACACACACACTACACACACACTACACACACACTATACACACACACGTACACACACTACACACACTCCACACACACTACACACACACTACACACACACTACACACACACTACACACACACTACACACACACTACACACACACTACACACACACTACACACACACTACACACACACTACACACACACTACACACACACTACACACACACTACACACACACTACACACACACTACACACACACTACACACACTACACACACACACTACACACACTACACACACACACTACACACACTACACACACACACTACACACACTACACACACACACTACACACACTACACACACACACTACACACACTACACACACACACTACACACACTACACACACACACTACACACACTACACACACACACTACACACACTACACACACACACTACACACACTACACACACACACTACACACACTACACACACACACTACACACACTACACACATACACACGCAGACGCCTTCGCGCTCAGCTGACGACCCTGGCGACGCCATCCCCCGAGGTGCGAGGGCCCCAGCTGATGCCTGGAGCTGACGGGGGCCGGAGTGGCGACCGGTACCAGCACCACCAGCACCACCAGCACCAGCACCACCAGCACCACCAGCACCAGCACCACCAGGACCAGCACCACCAGCAGCAGCAGCACCAGCACCACCAGGACCACCACCACCAGCAGCAGGACCAGCAGCACCACCAGCACCAGGACCACCAGCACCAGAACCAGCAGCAGCACCAGGACCAGCAGCACCAGCAGCAGCAGCAGCAGCAGGACCAGCAGCAGTACCAGCAGCAGCAGGACCAGCACCACCAGGACCACCAGCAGCACCACCAGGACCAGCAGCAGCACCAGCAGCAGCAGCAGGACCAGCAGCAGCAGGACCAGCACCACCAGGACCAGCACCACCAGCAGCAGGACCAGCAGCAGTATCAGCAGCAGCAGGACCAGCACCACCAGGACCAGCACCACCAGCACCAGGACCAGCAGCAGTACCAGCAGCAGCAGGACCAGCACCACCAGGACCAGCACCACCAGCAGCAGCAGCAGCAGCAGCACCAGCAGCAGTACCAGCACCACCAGGACCAGCACCACCAGCAGCAGCAGCAGCAGCAGCACCAGCAGCAGTACCGCCTCTACCGGCAAGGCTCGCAGCACGGGCGGCGGGTGAGGAGGCGGCCACGCAGCACGGCCGACGCCTCGCGTGGCCTCGCCGCAAGAAGGGCCTCGGTTCGATATCCCGACTTGGGCGCCTTGGTCCGTGTGGACTTTGTGTTTGTGTGTTCTCTCAGCCTGTTCTGCAGAGACACGGGGTGTGTGGGTGTGGTGTGGGTGTGTGGCTGTGTGTGCGCTCAGCTGGGTCATGTGGCCCGCATGCCCAGCCACCGCATGCCTAAACAGCTTTTGTTCGGCTGGATCGAGGGGTTTAAACGGGCGCGGCACGGGCTAGAGAGAAGATGGAGTGATGTGGTACAGGAGGACGTGGAGCTGAGTGAACTTGCCGATGACTGGTACCAGCGGTGTCAAGATCGGCCTCAGTGGAGGAGGCTCGTGAAGGACGCTACTGGGCAGTTGGAGGCAGTCGCCCTCCAACAACAACGGAGGGCGGAGGAGCGACGCTCACAACAACGAGCGGAGCGCCGTGTGGCTAAAGCACAGCAAGTTGGCACAGTAGGGGGCACAGGTGGTGCATCAGCCAGTCATCTCGGTCATCTCGGTCAGTCGACCCGTGGCACCTGAGTCTGCCCCGTGACCTCCTGCAAGCGGGTGTTCGACACTTCACGTGATAGCCTCAAGGTGCACATGGCCTGGCACAAGCGCCGTGGTGACGTCACCGCCACTTAGTGGCGGTTGTTGCTCAGCTGACTGCAGAGTGGGTAGCGTAGCGCTACGAACCCGCCCACCAGAGAGTTCGATTCCCGCTCACGGCCACTAACACCAGTGACGATTATCTCTGTATCGGTCCTGGGCCTCCCCTAGGTCGACTCAGCCTGAAGTAGCCAAAAGGAAGACAAAGGCAGCCGAGCGTGGTGCTGGCCACCCACCCCCTCGTGTGCTGTGCCAGCCTTCATAGGTGCTGCTCGCTCTAACAGCACTTGCCCCAGCAGCCATACGGGAGGCTTTTGCCTTGTGTTTGAGAGTGAGTGCAGTGTGAGTATTCTCCCGCTGTTCTGCAGAGAGTGTGTGTCTGAGTGAATGTGAGTGGAGTTCTCTCTCCCTGTTCTGTGTGGGCTCTCATCTCTGGGTCTCCTCCCACGGCTACCATGACAACAATGCTAGCGTCTTCTAGGTTCTTTCGGTAAAGTCACGTAGAATGGAAATAATAAAATAATAAAAATAAAACATAATAAAATAATTCTCACGACGTTTCGGCCACAACGCAAGCAGCCGTCCTCAGGTGAAGAACAGGTCTGTCGAAACGTCGTGAGAATTAATTTTATTATGTTTTATTTTTATTATTTTATTATTTCCATTCTACGTTACTTTACCGAAAGAACCACGAAGATGAATCCCTGCAGTCACGAAAGCTTTAAATCGAAATTTAACAATGCTAACATTTATGATTATCACAACGACACTCAATGCAACTGCTATTGGCCAAATCATCCCTGATGCTCAGATAATGGGGTTCTATATGGGACGAGATAAAGGTTCTGTATAGGATGTGGGTTTTGTATGGGATGAAGGTTCTCTATGGGATGTGGGTTTTGTATGGGATGAGGGTTTTGTATGGAATGAAGGTTCTATATGGGATGTGGGTTCTATATGGGATGATGGTTTTGTATGGTTTGAGGGTTTTGTATGGGATAAGGGTTCTGTATGGGATGTGGGTTTTGTATGGGATGAAGGTTCTCTATGGGATGTGGGTTTTGTATGGGATGAGGATTTTGTATGGGATAAGGATTCTGTATGGTTTGAGGGTTCTGTATGGTTTGTGGGTTCTATATGGGACGCTCTGTGTCGTGTGTAGTTGGAGATTCTGGAGAAGAGGCTGGGAGATTTGGAAACGATGATGGGAATCTTTCCCGACGGAAACCTGGAGAAGTTGGCGAGTGATGCCATCACCACCACAACCGCCATCACCACCACAACCGCCATCACCACCACAACCACCATCACCACCACAACCGCCATCACCACCACAACCACCATCACCGCCACAACCGCCATCACCGCCACAACCGCTATCACCACCACAACCGCCATCACCACCACAACCGCCATCACCACCACAACCGCCATCACCACCACAACCGCCATCACCGCCAAAACCGCCATCACCGCCACCACCGCCAACACAGTTGATCTAATATTCGCCATCCCTGCCACCATCACGACAGCCATTACCGCTAACGTCCGCCACCATCACTTGAACATGAACCACGGCTACGAAAAGAATCACCGCCGCTACTACCACCATACCTCTAATACTGTCCACTTTCACCAACACTATCGTTAACAACCATCTCCACCACCACCACCACCAACCATTATCACAACATCCCATGGAGACCAGTTGGATGCTGACCGCTCTGAACTCTGTCGTGTGATTTAGAACGCCCTGCTGACCAATCTCCAGAGCCGCAACATTCTGGTAGGTGAGGCAGACTGGGCCCCGTCACGTGAATGTGGAGTATCCACCACGGGGGGCTCAGGGCCGCCAACAAGGATACACACCTGCCCATGCACGTTTGAGCGAATTTCAGTGATGACGTCTGACACAAGGCCTGGCAAGTAGTGGAGTGGTGGTGATGGCAGTAGGCCAAGACCAGGGTGAGTGGTGGTGGTGATGGTAGTAGTTCAAGGGGCAGGGTGAGTGGTGGTGGTGATGGTAGTAGTTCAAGGGGCAGGGTGAGTGGTGGTGGTGGTGATGGTAGTAGTCCAAGACCAGAGTGAGTGGTGGTGGTGATGGTAGTAGTCTAAGACCAGGGTGAGTGGTGGTGGTGATGGTAGTAGTTCAAGGGGCAGGGTGAGTGGTGGTGGTGATGGCAGTAGAACAAGACCAGGGTGAGTGGTGGTGGTGATGGTAGTAGTTCAAGACCAGGATGAGTGGTGGTGGTGATGGCAGTAGAACAAGACCAGGGTGAGTGGTGGTGGTGATGGTAGTAGTTCAAGACCAGGATGAGTGGTGGTGGTGATGGCAGTAGTCCAAGACCAGGGTGAGTGGTGGTGGTGATGGCAGTAGTCCAAGACCAGGATGAGTGGTGGTGGTGATGGCAGTAGTCCAAGACCAGGATGAGTGGTGGTGGTGATGGTAGTAGTTCAAGGGGCAGGGTGAGTGGTGGTGGTGATGGTAGTAGTTCAAGGGGCAGGCTGAGTGGTGGTGGTGATGGTAGTAGTTCAAGGGGCAGGCTGAGTGGTGGTGGTGATGTCAGTAGTTCAAGGGGCAGGGTGAGTGGTGGTGGTGATGGCAGTAGAACAAGACCAGGGTGAGTGGTGGTGGTGATGGTAGTAGTTCAAGGGGCAGGCTGAGTGGTGGTGGTGATGGTAGTAGTTCAAGGGGCAGGCTGAGTGGTGGTGGTGATGGTAGTAGTTCAAGACCAGGGTGAGTGGTGGTGGTGATGGCAGTAGTCCAAGACCAGGGTGAGTGGTGGTGGTGATGGTAGTAGTTCAAGGGGCAGGCTGAGTGGTGGTGGTGATGGTAGTAGTTCAAGACCAGGGTGTGTGGTGGTGGTGATGGCAGTAGTCCAAGGCCAGGGTGAGTGGTGGTGGTGATGGTAGTAGTTCAAGGGGCAGGGTGAGTGGTGGTGGTGATGGCAGTAGTCCAAGACCAGGGTGAGTGGTGGTGGTGGTGATGTCAGTAGTTCAAGGGGCAGGGTGAGTGGTGATGGTGATGGTAGTAGTTCAAGGGGCAGGGTGAGTGGTGGTGGTGATGGCAGTAGAACAAGACCAGGGTGAGTAGTGGTAGTGATGGTAGTAGTTCAAGACCAGGGTGAGTGGTGGTGGTGATGGTAGCAGTTCAAGGGGCAGGGTGAGTGGTGGTGGTGATGGTAGTAGTCCAAGACCAGGGTGAGTGGTGGTGGTGATGGTAGTAGTTCAATGGGCAGGCTGAGTGGTGGTGGTGATGGTAGTAGTTCAAGGGGCAGGGTGAGTAGTGGTGGTGATGGTAGTAGTTCAAGGGGCAGGGTGAGTGGTGGTGGTGATGTCAGTAGTCCAAGGGGCAGGGTGAGTGGTGGTGGTGATGGTAGTAGTTCAAGGGGCAGGGTGAGTGGTGGTGGTGATGTCAGTAGTTCAAGGGGCAGGCTGAGTGGTGGTGGTGATGGTAGTAGTTCAAGGGGCAGGGTGAGTGGTGGTGGTGGTGATGACAGTAGTTCAAGGGGCAGGCTGAGTGGTGGTGGTGATGGTAGTAGTCCAAGGGGCAGGGTGAGTGGTGGTGGTGATGGTAGTAGTTCAAGGGGCAGGGTGAGTGGTGGTGGTGATGGTAGTAGTTCAAGGGGCAGGGTGAGTGGTGGTGGTGATGGTAGTAGTCCAAGGGGCAGGGTGAGTGGTGGTGGTGATGGTAGTAGTTCAAGGGGCAGGGTGAGTGGTGGTGGTGATGGTAGTAGTTCAAGGGGCAGGGTGAGTGGTGGTGGTGATGTCAGCAGTTCAAGGGGCAGGCTGAGTGGTGGTGGTGATGGTAGTAGTTCAAGGGGCAGGGTGAGTGGTGGTGGTGGTGATGACAGTAGTTCAAGGGGCAGGGTGAGTGGTGGTGGTGATGGTAGTAGTCCAAGGGGCAGGGTGAGTGGTGGTGGTGATGGTAGTAGTTCAAGGGGCAGGGTGAGTGGTGGTGGTGATGTCAGTAGTTCAAGGGGCAGGGTGAGTGGTGGTGGTGATGGTAGTAGTCCAAGGGGCAGGGTGAGTGGTGGTGGTGATGTCAGTAGTCCAAGGGGCAGGGTGAGTGGTGGTGGTGATGGTAGTAGTCCAAGACCAGGGTGAGTGGTGGTGGTGATGTCAGTAGTCCAAGGGGCAGGGTGAGTGGTGGTGGTGATGGTAGTAGTCCAAGACCAGGGTGAGTGGTGGTGGTGATGTCAGTAGTCCAAGACCAGGGTGAGTGGTGGTGGTGATGGTAGTAGTTCAAGGGGCAGGGTGAGTGGTGGTGGTGGTGATGTCAGTAGGCGCTGTGTGTGTGCAGGGAGCTGTGGAGGTGTTGCAGTGCAGGATCGGATTGCTGCAGATATCGACACTGGACCACGTGGAGTTTCAGCTGCAGGTGAGTGCACAGACAAAGATCCCCCATAGAGCCTTCACAGATTGTTGGGGCAGGTTCTGTTAGTAAGCACCGCACATACACACACACACACAACAGCCGCCATTCGCCACCAAGTGGCGGTGACGTCACGACGGCGCTTGTGCCAGGCTAGGTGCACTCCCAGGCCAAGTGAATTGTCGAAGGCTCGCTGAGGGCAGGTCGCGAGACAGACCCAGGCGCCACGAGTTCGACCGAGATGACTGGCAGAGACACCAACTGTGCCAACTCGTTGCATTTTATCCGCACGTTGTTATGAGCGTCGCTCCTCTGCGCTGTTTTTTGGGAGGGCGACTGCCTCCCCAACTGCCCCCGGTCGCGTCCTTCACGAGCCTCCTCCACACACGAGCCTCCTCCACACCCGTGCTTTCCCCTACACCGCTGCGCTGTTTCCCCGTGTCGCCCAGGGTCTCCTGGTCAAGATGAGTGAACTGGACACGTTCCGCTCGGCGCTCGATGAACCCAGCGTCACAGGCAAGGTGAGCCTCAGGGCGGACTGGGGGGAGGGGGGGGGGAGTGAGTGCCAGGGTCTCTCTATGACCACAGATACGAGAGCGAATCGGTGGATTGATTACAATTGATGCGCACGTGTGGCGAGTGAATTGTTTCTGTCGTATGCAGTCGGCTGCCCGTGACCCCCTAC
Source organism: Lampetra planeri (assembly GCF_965212315.1). Classification (NCBI taxonomy): domain Eukaryota; kingdom Metazoa; phylum Chordata; class Hyperoartia; order Petromyzontiformes; family Petromyzontidae; genus Lampetra; species Lampetra planeri. The sequence goes on along the minus strand of NW_027615080.1, from coordinate 73,564 downwards.
GGGGCTCTGTAATTCACGAGGCACTGGGCAACAAAAAAAAGAGTTTCACCTAAAAGACAAAACCACACGGCAAATTCCCCGCAGCGAGCGTTCAGGATTTCTCGGTGCGTCGCGGATTTGGGGAGGAATTGTATTTGTTATTGATCCGAGACTTGCTCGCAAGCTACAGCAGCGCGGCCCGTGTCTTTCAACTCCCAAATAATCCGCAAAATAAAAAAAAAACCCAGACGAGGGGGTGGGGGGAGAGCTTCGTGATTTAATGTCAACCTCAAATGGAGAAATGTATGAATTCATTAATGGCGGAACCTCTTGAACCAGAGGGTGGCCAACTTGTGACAGACCCAAGAGGTGAAAGAGTGGTCATGAGTTGTGCACACAGCCGTGTGTGTGTGTGTGTGTACCCACACAGGGTGCTTAAAACAAGTATAACCCGTAAAAACAAAGTTTTTCACTATAAATCCTTTATATGCGTGGCGGCTAGAGTCATCTCGTCCTCTGGCTTGAGATGGCTGCCACCTATGGGTCAGAAGATTGCATTGCACCATTAAGCAATTGGTAATTAAATATAATATTTTTGTCCTAAAAAGTGTACAATTTGGGAAAAAAATGTTCACGAACATTAATTGTCACGCACAACGAGTCTGTGTGGAAAATGTCAGCTCGATTGGATCGCGGGAAGTGGGTTAAAAAACGACCGAAAGATTTGCACGGTCGTAAGCAAGCAAGCAAGCGCGCAAGTGAACTTAATATAAAGGATTTAAAAATGTGAACACTTCTGAGAATTTGCAACGACGCCTCAAGAAATGTGCCGCCTCCAGTCTCTGGAAACCACCTGGAGAAGATTCCAGGCATAGCGTTGTCCCATCTAAGTGTTAACATCTTTTTGAAGCACTCGGTATGTGTATGCAGGGGGCTTCAACAAATGTTAACACATTCCTGCGGAGGGAGCTGGTAGGAACGTCGGGTTGCTCGGTCAATGGCCTGCAGGGTCAACAACGGCGGCGTGGTGTATTCCGCAAATATGGCCGACTGTGAGGGCGGGCACAAGCCGGCGTGAGTAGGTTAAACGTTGAGTTTTATAAGGGCACCACGGGGTGACCAGCCCCTCCCCACCCAGCCCCTCCCCACCCAGCCCCTCCCCACCCAGCCCCTCCCCACCCAGCCCCTCCCCACCCAGCCCCTCCCCACCCAGCCCCTCCCCACCCAGCCCCTCCCCACCCAGCCCCTCCCCACCCAGCCCCTCCCCACCCAGCCCCTCCCCACCCAGCCCCTCCCCACCCAGCCCCTCCCCACCCAGCCCCTCCCCACCCAGCCCCTCCCCACCCAGCCCCTCCCCACCCAGCCCCTCCCCACCCAGCCCCTCCCCACCCAGCCCCTCCCCACCCAGCCCCTCCCCTCCCATTTTTGGATGCACGACGGACACAATAATCCCCTGTGGGCTGGTGTAACCAGGAGGTTCCTACCAGTAACACTTATATGGGACTATCATTTTTTTTATGTAAAAAGACCGAATATTGCACTGTAACGTGTTAATAGCTTCAAAGAGTCTCCACGTGTTCGCCATCGTCGTCAACGCGCGCCTGGAATCATCTCCAGGTGGTCTCCAGAGCCCGAAGTGGACACGACAATTATTGCGGCGTTGTTGCAAATTCTCTGAAGCGTCAGCATCGGGTTTTTTTAAGCGCCCGGCTCATTTGGTTTAGGTGGTGGGTTGGTGGTGGGTGGTGGTTTAGGTGGGTGGTGGTGGGTGAATGGTGGTGGGTGGGTGGTGGTGGTGGGTGGGTGGTGGTGGTGAGTGGGTGGGATGGTGGTGGTGGGTGGGTGGTGGTGGGTGAATGGTGGTGGGTGGATGGTGGTGGGTGGGTGGTGGTGGGTGGGTGGTGGTGGATGGTGGGTGGGTGGTGGTGTGCCTCCCATCAGCGGCTCCGTTATTTCAGAGCGCTGTGTGCGTGTGCCCGAACCCGCCAGGTGGCGGCGCTGCTCGCGCTGCTGGAGAGGCGCGAGTGGGTGGCGCAGGCGGTGCCCGGCGTCGTGCACAGGCTGGTGGTGCAAGCGGCGGAGCACGACCACGGTGGGGACACAGACAAAGATCCCCCGCGTAGCCTGCGCAGACTGCGGGGGCAAGTGCTGTTAGCGAGTAGCAGCACCTATGAAGGCCGGCACGGCGCACGAGGTGGGGGTGGGTGGCCAGCACCACGCCCGGCCGCCTTTGTCTCCCCCCAGTGGCGATGTTTACACACCGCACCAGGTACTCATTTCAGGCTGAGTCGACCTAGGGGAGGCCCAGGACCGGTTCTGATCATAATCGTCACTGGGTGTTGGCCGTGAGCGGGAATCGAACTCGGATCGCCGGGTTCGTAGCGCAGCGCAGCGCTGACCGCTCCACACCCGATCGGAGTGCGCATCTCACCGTCGGGGTGAGTTGTGGGGCTGTGGACAGGACCTGGGCTCACAGTTGCTCGACTCAATGTTGAACATTTTCTTTCTCCCTGCCCCCCATCCCCCCCCCCCCCGTCTCCCTGCCCCCCATCCCCTCTGCGCGTGCCCCCAGCGCTCCGCTTTGGGCAGCAGCTGCACGGCGTGCAGGCAGCGCAGCAGAGCCAGGCTGGGACCCTGAGAGCCAACGTGGCGCTGCTGCTCGAGGTGGCACCACACACACGGCCACACACACGGCCACACACACGGCCACACACACGGCCACACACACGGCCACACACACGGCCACACACACGGCCACACACACGGCCACACACACGGCCACACACACGGCCACACACACGGCCACACACACGGCCACACACACGGCCACACACACGGCCACACACACGGCCACACACACGGCCACACACACGGCCACACACACGGCCACACACACGGCCACACACACGGCCACACACACGGCCACACACACGGCCACACACACGGCCACACACACGGCCACACACACGGCCACACACACGGCCACACACACGGCCACACACACGGCCACACACACGGCCACACACACGGCCACACACACGGCCACACACACGGCCACACACACGGCCACACACACGGCCACACACACGTCTAACAGCGTCCACTCACACGTCTAACAGCGTCCACTCACCACCACCAGTAAATACAAAGATCCCCCGTGTAGCCTTAACACTGTTCGGGCAAGTGCTGTCAGCGAGCACCTACGCACGAGGGGCCGTGGCCAGCACCACGCCCGGCCGCCTTTGTCTCCCTCGTGGCGATGTTTACACACTGCACCAGGTACTCATTTGAGGCCGAGTCGATCTAGGGGAGGCCCTGGACCGGTTCAGATAAGTCACTGGTGTAGCGCAGCGCGCTAATCGCTGTGCAGCCGCTCCCCACACCACCATTACCACCACCGTCACACCACCACCACCGTCACACCACCACCACCGTCACACCACCACCACCGTCACACCACCACCACCGTCACACCACCACCATCTCCCTCCTCTCGCCCACAGATGGAGCAGTCGCTCAAGGAGAACGTGGCCTCCGTGCAGACAAACTTCGCCAGCCTTGAGGCACGGGTGACGCAACTTGGCCAGTGAAGAAAAGGAGACGAGAGGAGGAGGAGGTGAAGGAGTCAAAGAAAGAAAACGAGAAGTGGTGGCGGTGAGGTGCGGATGAAGCGTGCAGCAGAAGAGCCCGTGACGAGAGGTGACGAGAGGTGACGGTTTTGCACTTCAATCCGTGTCCTCGGTTGCAGCCTTCAGGGCGAATTCACGAAGCCCCCCCCCCCCCATCAGCGCTCTCACGCGACGGACAGCTCCCGTCTCCAGATGGAGGAGGAACGCAGTCCCGTCCTCACGCCGCTCCACCACCAGCACCACAAAGCAACCACGGCGCGTTGGCAGCACCGCCACCCCCTCCTTCAAAATAAACCGAGTGGCAGTTCACCACCCACCACCACCACCCACCACCACCACCCACCACCACCACCCACCACCACCACCCACCACCACCACCCACCACCACCACCCACCACCACCACCCACCACCACCACCCACCACCACCACCCACCACCACCACCCACCACCACCACCCACCACCACCACCCACCACCACCACCCACCCACCACCACCACCCACCACCACCACCACCCACCACCACCACCACCACCCACCACCACCACCCACCACCACCCACCACCACCACCACCACCCACCACCAACCACCACCCACCCACCACCACCACCCACCACCACCACCCACCACCACCCACCACCCACCACCCACCACCACCCACCACCACCCACCACCACCACCCACCCACCCACCACCACCACCGTCTGTCTCACCCTCCGCTCACTCACTCGCTCGCTCGCTCGCTGAACCCCACGTGGAGTCAAGAGAGGTGGTGGGTGGGTAGAGAGCCGTCTAAAACGCGTCCATCCTTTTTATTTTCCCTCGCCTGTCGTTTTATTGTAAATGTTAATTTCTTTGCATGAAACAATTCGGGGAACGTAACGCTTGGCAGGGGAGTGCCTCGAGACTGCGGGACTATGAGGAGCCGGTGAGGGGGGGGGTGGGGGGGGGCGAGGGGGGGGGGGAGTGAGGGGGGGGGGAGTGAGGGGGGGGGAATGAGCGGGAGGGGGGGGGTCTGTCCATCCATCCATCTGCGAGCCACCGCGCGGGTTTTCCAAACAGCCCAGGAGACGCACGTGCAGGAGGTCTGGCTGCGTGGGAGGGTTTACGGATCGCACGCAGATGGGAGCCGACCGACCACTCCGGCGCCACGGGGCGGTGCAGCAAGCAGGCCTGTGGCAGGCCCGTGCGGGCGGTGTTTGAGGATTGTGGTCCTCTGCATTGCCTCCCAAGAGAGATTATTTAAACACTCAAATAAGATAACTGGCCGAAACATCCCATGCAGAGAACCCATCCTGAAAAAACAGTGGTGCCGTCGGCGACGCCTTCCCCACGGTAAATATTCCCAGGCAGCAGCAGCAGCAGGGTGCATCATTTGCAAACGGTGTGGGGTGGGTGGGTGTTTGGGGTGCAGCAAGAGAAACAAAAACCAAACTTAACGATGTTTCACTTTTGTTTAAATCGCCACGCGAAACGCCCTTTTGGAGAGAGATTAAAAAAACCTGTCGCAATCAGCTTGTCGGGAGACGCACGCAATTCCTCCCCGCCCCACGCCCTGAGCGACCAGTTGCGCAATTTGTTGGCGTCCCAATGAAATCGCTCGGCGCCGCGTGGACGCACTCTGGTGGCCAACGGGGAGCGGCCGCTCGCAGGAGCGACGCGGCACGACCCAACGACTCTCGACTTTGGGTTATTAGCGCAACCGACCGTTCAGTCGTGACTCCCCCCCCCGAATTTACAGCGAGGACTGAGGGTGATGGGTACAGGGACAGGGGGAGAGTTGAGGGAAGGGGCCAGAGAGAGGTTGGCAGTGGGGTATGAGGTGGCTGGCATGGCTACCCGGGGGTCAGGGGTTAAAGAGGTACCCACAGAGCAGCCGAGCTTAGCACCCGCAGTGTGTGTGTGAGTGTGTGAGGGTGGAGTGCGAGATGGCTATAGCCACACCCCGTACAAAATAGATCTTCTCTTCTTTCACCCTAGGTTCGCATATACATATACAATCATATAATTCTATACATCTCTATACATTTGTGTGGTTGTGTTGCGTCGCAGCCTCTGTGCCATGATAAACCATTAAACATGTTGTAAGGCCCAAAATAACAATGTCAATAATAACAGAAGAAACTTTTTTTGAGAAACATTAGTTTTTTCTCTTCTTCTTGTTTTTGAATCCTTTCTTTTACTTTACAGTTTACAAGGAGCAGCGAAGAGACCTGCAGGGCCCCCCCTCCCACCCCACCACCCCCTCCCTCGGGCGACATGACTACAGCAAACCCATTATTAAAAGATACAAAAAGAACAAAAATAAAGGGAATAGAAATCTCGTAAACACGGTACAATAAATAGATTAACACCCCCTCCCCCCCCTCCACGAGAAACCAGCGGTGGCGATGGCGGCGATGAGGAAGTGGGGTTGTTGGTGGTGGCGGTGGGGAGCGAGGGGGGTGCAAAGTCGAGCTTCATTCGCCATATTCCCTGCTGCAGTCCCTCACGCATCTCCCATCAGCTGATTCCCCCACCAAGGTGACCTCACACACCCCCCAGCCTACGCCCCCGCCCTCCCGCTCACACTTGGCCGTGTATCTCAATCTCCACCCCCCCCCCCAACCACTCTCCAAACCCAACGTGTTTCAAGTGCAAAGCATAACAGGCTGAGGTTTCCGAATTTCAAGTTAGCAACGAACGGATGGATCGGTTTGTTTATATTTTCTACATGTATATATGTACACAATATTACAAAGGCGAGCGCGTTCCCGTGTGAAATCTGCGCGCGTCCGTACAGACGAGACGGGCGGGCGGGCGGGCGGCAGAGGCCGCGCTCCCACACGCAGCCCGGACAAAAATAAACCACGTCGCAGCCGAGCGCGGGGCAGGTGAATTTCCACTAAGCAAGAACCCAGAATCTGGAACCCGGGAACGCAGAAACCGGAATGGGAGCCATCTCCAGGAAGTCTTTCACAATCCGCAACAATAAGACTGTGGGGCAAAATGTCACCCACAGAACCCAAACCAAAGGACAACTAATTTGAAATAAAAGAGGACCTGTCCAGGAGCAAAACGAAAAAGAGGTTCAAACGAATATCAAACGCTGGATTCGAGGCAGTGCCCCTACTAAAGACTTTTATATTCATTCCATCATCACGACCTCTGCTCCTCGCGCGTCTTTAATGCCATCTCGGTCTGGTTCCAGATCTGGATTCTTCTCGGTGTGCAGAGTCCAATTCCAGTCGTACGGTCCGGCTCAAGTGTGAGCGGGGGGGGGGGGCGCGTCCCCCAACCACGCTAAGCGATTCACAGGGCCGCCCCGATTGGCTGGAACTCCCGAGCGGCGGTCGGCGTGGCTTAGTGGTTTTGTGGCGTTGACCAAGTCGCTAGGCCCGTTGGCCTGGGTGGCAGCGATGCGGACGAAGGAGGCGGGCGGGGCCGGTGGCGCGGCAGTGCGCTGTCATTGGCTGGCGTCCTCCCCCCCCCCACAACTCTGGGAGGTCGCAGGGTTGGTGGTGGGGGGGGTGAGGTGCGGCGACCCGGTCAGAGGTCACGTCACCTCCATGGGGGCAGGCTTGTCGGCGAGGCTGCTCAGGGAGCCGAGGTCGGCCTCGTGGCTCTCCCTACACACGAAACACAAAGACAAAGATCCCCCGTGTAGTTTCAACAGACTGTTGGGGCAAGTGCTGTTAGCGAGTAGCGCCTACGAAGGCTACCGGCACTGTGGCACGCGAGGGGGTGGGTGGCCAGCACCACGCCCGGCCGCCTTTGTCTCCCGAGTGGCGATGTTTACAACCCTGCACCAGGTACTCATTTGAGCCAAGGAAGGCCCAGGACCGGTTCAGATAATCATCACTGGTGTCGGCCATGAGCGGGAATCAAACTCGGGTCTCTGCCACGTTCGTAGCGCAGTGCGATAACCGCTGTACCACCGCTCCCCACGCATGCACACAGACACACACGCGTACACGCACAAGCGCACAGATACCCCAAACAGCGCGCACACACGCGCAGATGCACACACGCGCAGATGCACACACGCAGACGCGTTGATGTGCTTGCACGAACACACGGACGTACACACGGCCGTCATCACAACTCTGCGCGCTCGTGACTGTGAAGTGTGATGAGGGGCGCGCGTTGGCGAGGTGAGCGATGGTGCAATGTTCTTTTGAGAGGGCGCAGAGGAGAGAGAGAGAGGTAAAACCAAGGTGCGCGATGCGATTTAATTAGAGTGAAGATGAGTGAAACTCTTTGTGACGTGATGGGGGAGTAGTACAATTCGACAAACGAGCCAAACAAAACGAACCCTTGCATGCCCAACTGTCACTGACGCAATAAAGGTGGACATACTTGTTGGAAGTACGTCTGTTACGACCAGTTCGTGTGCAAGACCCAAATGTTATGTTCAGTACTTGCGTACAACAAGTACGTCTGTTACGACCAGGACGTCGTCGCGTATAACCTAACCAGTCACCGTCAGGACCAGCACGTGCGCGCACGTGACCAGTCTGTCCGTACGACCGGTAGACACGCGCGCCCCCGTCACCGCGCGAGCCGCTCCCCGCTCACCGTGCCGCCATGGCGAGTTTCAACGCCCCCGGCGACGGCGCCGGGGCCACCGCCACCGCCCGAGTCGGCGGCGCCGCCGCCGCTCCGTGCGGAGGCCTCGGCGCCGCGTGCGCGTGCAGGGGAGCGCCGCCGCCGGGCAGCGGCGAGGAGCAGCCGGCCGGGCGCGAGCAGGGCGCCGGCGCCGACACGGGCACCGGCACGGGCGCCGGGCGGGCGTGGTGAGGCCGCGGCGCGTGCTGCGCCGGCACGGCCGCGAGGGGCCGGACGCCGGCGAGCTGCACCGTCGCCGTCCTCGCGTACACCGGCTGCGGCGCCGAGGCCGCGACCGCGGCGGCGGCCTTGCTCGCGACGTGAGCCATCGCCACGCCGCTGCCGACGGCGTGCGTCGCCATGGCGGCCCGCACCAGCGGCTGCGCCGGGATGCAGCTTCCCGTTTGCGCCATCGTGCCCGGTTGCTGCAGTTGCTGCTGCAACTGCTGCTGCAACTGATGCTGCTGTAACTGTTGCTGCTGCTGGTGCTGTAACTGCTGCTGCTGCTGGTGCTGCAGCGCGGCTACGGTCGTCGGCTGCTGTGGGATGGCGCCGCCCGCGCCGGCGAGCTGGTGCTGGTGCATCGGGCCCACGTGCCGCACGGCCGCCAGCGCCGTGGGCTGTTGCGCCGACGGCCCTCCGCCGCCCAGCGCCACCGAGGCCCCGGGGCCCACCGGGAGGCAGTTGGCGAGGCTGGCGGGGAGAGGCACCGTGCCCGCCAAGGTGCCGGCGCGCGCGGGAGAGAGGGCGCCGGTGACCACGGCGGCGCCGCCCGACGCTAGCGGCAGTGGGTCGGTGGGGCCCAGCAGGGCCGTGACGGCGAAGAGGGCGCCGGCCGAGTCCAGAGTGTTCCCCAGACGGGGGCCCTGAGAGAGGCGAGGTGAGCAGAGTGGGAGTTGAGTGGAGAAATTAATAGGGGGGGAGAGGAGAGATCAGAAGACGAGAGAGATAAGAACGGAGGCGAGAGAGGTGAGGGGGGGGGAAGAGCGAGAGGAGTATGATATGAAGGGGGTGTGAGAGGTGTGAGAGAGGGGTGTGGGAGACAGATGATAAGGCAGCAGATGACGAGGTTAAGAAGAGATGCGAACACCAGGAGAAAAGAGAGGGATGGATGGGAGGGGAAATTTACAAAGATCAACATATGATAAGGATATACTACTGAACTCTTTTTATCCGTGACTCTATTAGCCACGACTCCTATTATCTGCCACAGCTGTCGAGTCCTTTATAAACTCCTGAAATCTGTGGGTCTACTCCCATTATCTGCGATTATCCACCATGCCGATTACTCGTAATTTTTTGTACGTAAGAGTCACACGGCAAATTACTTATTATCCTGCAAATGACTCATTATCCGTGGGATTATCGGTAATTTTATTAATAAATAAAGATGTGCCGTGATCAAAGCAAGTGCAAATTCGTTGCACTTATTTTGAGCCAACACAGCCACACACATAACCACGGAGACAAAGAGAGACAAGAAGACACGTAACCACAGAGACACAGAGTGAGACGGAGACAGACACACAGCCAAAGAGGCATACACTAATAAGGGGGGAGACACACAAACAAAGACCGTCCGTTTAACCTTTTAACAGACTGTAGGAGCAAGTGCTGTTAGCGAGCACCTACGAAGGCCGGCACAGGACACTAGGGGGTGGGTGGCCACAGCACCATGCCCGTCCGCCTTGAGACACACATACAGACACAAAGACACAGATATGAAGACAAAGATATGTCGACACAGACATGGAGATGCATACTAAGGAGACACAGAGACAGAATGAGACGCACACAATTTTTTTCACGGATAAGTAAATCTACCCAGCAGATTCATCCGCGATTTACCACGTAGATAAGAAGAAAATCGCAGACAAGAAGATCCACAATATTGATCCCCCATATAACCGTGGATACGAGGATTATTATCTATATATATAAATGACTATCAACCTATATGCCGAACGTAACATTAAGGCTAAACTAGACAGCTGCACTCGGGAAGAAAAATCTTTTTTTTTTAACAAAGCGGGAAGATTGAAGACGAGCCGCGCGATTGACAACGGCAAACGGCGACTGCTGCGGTGATCAGCACCCCCCAAATCCTCCCCCCGCCCCCCCCCCCCGTACCTGTTGCTGCTGGTGCAGCGAGTGGGCGGCGCTCTGCTCACGCTGCATGTCCGCCACTTGCTGCTGGTGCCTCGCGTACTGCTCCTGCGTGAAGCCTGCGGTGGCGGCGGCGGGGGGAGAGTCACCGCATTTAGCCACGACAGGCCGACTCGCGCCTTCCAACGTTTGACAACGATCCCCGGGGCAGAACTTTGGACGCCCGTGATTGGGGCGGCTTTGTGGAGGAGGGGGGCATTGGTGGACAGCGTTACAAGATATACATGTGTCGTTAAACCCGCCACCACCCGGCACAGCCAATAGGTAAGGTTGGTAACGTAACCAAAGCATGTCAAAAACTAGCAACGATTTGGCTGTCGGGTGGTGGCGGGTTTAACGACACATTTATATTCATGTAATCTAATTCAAAAACCTCTATTGTGGATAATAGTGGTCAGGAAAGCCTCCGACTACGACTACTACTACGTGTTAAACTCAGCCTTAAGAGATTTGTTCAAAACCGCAAACGTGTCAGGTGGCAAGCTGACCAGCAGATGGCAACACAGCAAGTTGGGTCGTTCGTGAACCCATCAGTGATGATCTTATTTATTGCCAGAAAGGGTAAAACCTATTCTCTTATTTTTCATCCTCTTTGGGTCTTTCGGTAAAGTCACGTAGATAGAAAATTATTTTTTTTAAATCACGACGTTTCGATCGCAACACAAGCAATCGTCTTCAGGTGAAAAAATACAGCAGGCCAACTGCTGAAGCCGGAGAAATGTTTATCCTGCCTCAGAGCAGTTCGCCCCATGTGTCTGCAGTCACGAAAGCTTTAAGTCAAGATTTATTTTTCATCGTTTTGGATTCTAGCAAAAAGCTCCTATAGATATAACTGCTCGACCTGAGCTTAAAGTATTCTCATACTGGCATCGTCTTTGTACTGTTTGCTTTTTGGCGTTCTCTGCTCTGACACTGATGAGACAAGGCCATACTAAGAAGGTCGTCTCTGGTGTAAGCCAATCAGTTTAAAAAACAATGCATATATTAAGAGAGCATGTTTGTTTGCAAGTTCTACCACAAGTATAACGTGTGATTAATGCAGTACTTGACGCCTTGCAAAAGATATCTATTGGTGTTTGAACATCTTAACATCTCCTGTTTTATTGCTAGAAAGGGTAAAATCTACTCTTTTTCATCATCTTCTGAACGTTTATCCCCTTGTATGTGTATTGGGTTTGCTCCGGATTATCCGCTTTCCCCCACCATAAGGTGATATTTTCCTTAAACAGACCCCAAATGGTATCCATCTAACACTGTGTAATTGAAGTGCGCTCAGTCAATCATCTCACTGCAAGGGCCTCCTCACACTTGGCCGGCAGGCACGCGGTCATGAAGGTTTTTAGAGACGACGACACGAAGCTGTGCGCGTTAGTCTGTGGACCTGCGTAATAACAATGTACACGTGCAAGGCACGTTTCACCCGCAGATCTCAATGCACGCCGTGCATGGAAAGCAGGAAATCAAGAGAACCAGGGTACACGGCCAGAACTCGGGGGTAAAGATGGGTTTAAAGAGGTGAACTTTCAAGACAGACTTAAATATATCTCACGATTACAGTCTATTCTCCTGTAACGTTGCGTATTTTCATCGCGCGAATTGCATCAGACACGATGAATGTGATCGGGAACACACGACGCGATTGAGTGAACAGGACTACGTCGCGCGAGTCCGAATCGGCGGTTGTACGGCCGCCTCGGCGTGGCGTCACACAAGGCGAGATGCTACCCACAAGCCTCAGTCTTTGTTCAGCCTGCGCACGCATATCATGCGTTACCGCGGACTGTGTTTTACCCTGCATTCAATATTATTCATTATAATACCATTTTTACATGACGCGGTGTTATTCTTCATGAACACACCTACCGCGTTACAGGAGAAGAGACTGGAAAAGCAAAGGCAAAATCGTTCCATGGTTTAGGCGCTGCACTGGCAAAAGCCCGACCACCGCGGGAAACGAGCCTTGACCTCGGCAGTACTTCGGAGGCGATCCGAAGATTCCCCAACGGGGAACCTCGTCCCTCACGCTTCCCTCCCACGGCGTCTCACCCCCCCCTCCCACCCCGGCGGCGGTGACTCTCACCTCCGTGGTCCGTGGCCGCGTGCCGCGCCCCGCCGCCGTGCCGCGGCCGCTTGCCGGCGCCGGGGTGGGCGGCGGCGCCGTGCCGCGGGCGGTAGTGCGGGCAGCGCGCGGCGCGGATGTCGGCGAGGAGGCAGCTGAGCGGGTCGGTGAGGGCCGGGTGCGGCGAGGGCGCGCCGGGCTCGGCCGGGTTCGGCAACGCCGCCCGCTCCTCCTCCCCCTCCCGCTTCTCTCGCTCCTCTGCGCCGCCGTCAGGGCTCAGCCTCCACAGGAGGCCGTCGAGCGGCGAGCGCAAGCGGTCGAGGAGCAGCCTGAATGCACGGGGGGAGCGGGAGCGGTCGGTACAATCGGGTTTGGCGTGGGAGGTTTGATTCAGGCTACGGTTTGCCCATGGAGTGTTTCTGGGGTGCCTGTTTGTTGTGGTTAACTTCATACCCGGTGCCGAGTTTGCATGCGTGGTGGTGGAGGTGGCGTTGGCGATGATGGTAGCGGTGGCGGTGATGGTTGTGTGTGGTTATGGCGGTGGCGGTTGTGCGTGTGGTTATGACGGTGGCGGCGGTGCTCACCTCCCGCCTCGCCCGACGCGCCGTCGTGCGAGCCCCACGCAGCGCGGCGGCGACGACAGCGACGTGAGGCTGTAGCCACGCGCGCCGCCTCGGCCGTTGTCATCGTCGCTGACCGCCTGCCCGCTCGGTTCGCCGTCCCGGGGCTGTGCGGCACAAGCAGGAGAGCCGGTGAAAGGGGGAGAGAGAGAGCTAGTTACCAGGAGAAACCGATGGGGAGGATCGTTGAGAGCGGATTCGCTTTAGAAGAGAACCGGTCACGGGACAAAGGGGAAACAGGAGAACCGCTGAGGGGGAACGGGTGATAAGGGGGCAAGGAGCAACAGAGACGATCTGCTGCTGTTGCTGTACCACGACTTCGGCACAGAGACAGGTCGTGCGTGGCGCGTCGTGAGCTCGTGAGGAACGCAGCGTGGTGCACAGTGTGGTGCACAGCGTGGTGCACAGCGTGGTGCACAGCGTGGTGCACAGCGTGGTGCACAGCGTGGTGCACAGCGTGGTGCACAGCGTGGTGCACAGTGTGGTGCACAGTGTGGTGCACAGTGTGGTGCACAGTGTGGTGCACAGTGTGGACCGTGCGGCTTTGTGTGCACTCTAAGTGTGAGGAGTGCGGAGTTAGGCATGGCGGCGTGTGCGGAGCATCGTGTGTATGCGGTTGCGATGCATTGTTGTGCCGTGATGCACGGTGCGTATACATTTAGTATTGGTGTGGTGGTGTGGTGGTGTGGTGGTGGGGGGCGCAACTCACCGCATGGTAGAGGCACCCGGCGACCCGGCGGAAAGTGAACGTCCCGTCGGGACCATTCTCCTGCTCCGAGTCGGATGACGAAGACTGAACCTGCAGAGCGAGATGAGCGGCCAGTCGCACTTTGACCAACACACTGGCACCCAGGGCCAGCCCACTGGGCTCTATCAGGCATCCACAGGACAAGCATTCAGGGTTCCAAAACCAGCCTTCAGGGGGATTCCAGGAAGTCTGCCACACCCTGTCACAACGTCGCTATGCTGCACGGTCACCAAGCAAAGATGGCGATCCCCTTCGTAGCCTTAACAGACTGTTGGGGGCAAGTGCTGTTAGCGAGCACCTATGAAGGCCGGCACAGCACACGAGGGGTTGGGTGGCCAGCACCATACCCAGCCGCCTTTGTCTCCCCGGTGGCGATGTTTTACAATCGCACCAGGTACTCGTTTGAGGCTAAGGCGACCAGGACCGGTGAAACTAATCGTCACTGGTGTTGGCCGTGAGCGGGAATCGAACTTGGGTGGTCAAGTTTGTAGCACGATGCACGAACCGGTACACCACCGCTCCCCACACTCACTCACTCACTCACACCACACAGCACCGCGACACCACCTCACTCGCTCGCAGGCACCGCCACGACCGTGCCTCCGCCTGGCTCACCGGTACCGGGGACTCGTCGCCGGAGCTGTGGAAGTCGTATTGGTTGAGGTCCTTCAGGTTGAAGGTCGGGGCCGGCGCGGGGGTGACGGCGCTGGCGGCCGGCGGCGTTGCTGCGGCACGGCCGGCGCCCGGGCGGTGCTTCTGGTGCTCGTACTTGCGCTTGGGCCGCCCAGGCTGACCTGGCTCCTACATTCAGGAGATGATGGGACGACGGGGTCAGAGGATTGGCAAAGAATTCCATTGGCTTACCGGCGCACTATGACGATTATGAATAAACGATCGAGCCGATTGAGGAATGTACGATCATCAACTGCGGGCGTGACCGGTGGACTGACGTACGTTTACGAATGTGGGAACCAATCCATTGGTTAACCCAGGGTACGGAAAGAGTGTCCAGCCTGGGGCGGGGGTAGGTTAGGCGAGCGCGCGCACGCAGGAGTGCTGGCCGGCGCTCACCCGGTGCGCCTTGTAGTCGACGTGGTGGTAGGGGCTGCCCCCGTTGAGCAACGTCGGCGGGGAGGCCGGGGAGTGGGCAGGCGCCTCCTGCTGCCGCTGGGACAGCACCTCGGCGAGCATGTCCCCGTTCAGGTCTCCGGCCTCGTACCTGGTCGGCGAGCACAACCGTGCGGTCGCACACAGGCGGTGAGGGGGGGGGGGGCGATGATGGCAGCAAAGCAATATGACTGACGAGCTACATTCAACCTCTCAAGACTCTGATGTTGCGCTGTGTTTGAGTTGTGCGCCTTTTGGCGTCATCTGGTCCAACACCAATGGGGACTAGGCTCTAAGAAAAGCTGTCTCGGGTGTGGACCAATCAACTTCAAGGACAGTGCATATCATTATCAGAGTTGTTTCTTTTTGTTTGCATTTTGACTGCTTGTGTTGTGGTTATTGCAAACATGATCCCTTGTATAAAGGCGTCAGTTTTTGTACCAGTTGAAAGGGTAAAAACCTATTACTATATTCAACCTGGTAAGGACGTTGATACACTTTAGAAACTGACATTACCTATGTAATAGGAGAATAATGCATGGCTAGTGTGGGTTGCGTTGGGGGTATACGTCACGCACAATGTCGCACTCGCGCACACAGAAACACACAGACTGACACCCACACAGTCTCTCACACACGGTCACACAATCACTTAGTCTCACTCACAAAAGGCAAAGATCCCCCCTATAGCCATAACAGACTCGTGGGGCAAGTGCTGTTAGCACACAAGTGTCACACGCACACGCAGTCTCTCGCTCGCAGTCTCGCACACGCAGTCTCTCGCTCGCAGTCTCGCACACGCAGTCTCTCGCTCGCAGTCTCGCACACGCAGTCTCTCGCTCGCAGTCTCGCACACGCAGTCTCTCGCTCGCAGTCTCGCACACGCAGTCTCTCGCTCGCAGTCTCGCACACGCAGTCTCTCGCTCGCAGTCTCGCACACGCAGTCTCTCGCTCGCAGTCTCGCACACGCAGTCTCTCGCTCGCAGTCTCGCACACGCAGTCTCTCGCTCGCAGTCTCGCACACGCAGTCTCTCGCTCGCAGTCTCGCACACGCAGTCTCTCGCTCGCAGTCTCGCACACGCAGTCTCTCGCTCGCAGTCTCGCACACGCAGTCTCTCGCTCGCAGTCTCGCACACGCAGTCTCTCGCTCGCAGTCTCGCACACGCAGTCTCTCGCTCGCAGTCTCGCACACGCAGTCTCTCGCTCGCAGTCTCGCACACGCAGTCTCTCGCTCGCAGTCTCGCACACGCAGTCTCTCGCTCGCAGTCTCGCACACGCAGTCTCTCGCTCGCAGTCTCGCACACGCAGTCTCTCGCTCGCAGTCTCGCACACGCAGTCTCTCGCTCGCAGTCTCGCACACGCAGTCTCTCGCTCGCAGTCTCGCACACGCAGTCTCTCGCTCGCAGTCTCGCACACGCAGTCTCTCGCTCGCAGTCTCTCGCTCGCACGCACACGCAGTCTCTCGCTCGCACGCACACGCAGTCTCTCGCTCGCACGCACACGCAGTCTCTCGCTCGCACGCACACGCAGTCTCTCGCTCGCACGCACACGCAGTCTCTCGCTCGCACGCACACGCAGTCTCTCGCTCGCACGCACACGCAGTCTCTCGCTCGCACGCACACGCAGTCTCTCGCTCGCACGCACACGCAGTCTCTCGCTCGCACGCACACGCAGTCTCTCGCTCGCACGCACACGCAGTCTCGCACACGCAGTCTCGCACACGCAGTCTCGCACACGCAGTCTCGCACACGCAGTCTCGCACACGCAGTCTCGCACACGCAGTCTCGCACACGCAGTCTCGCACACGCAGTCTCGCACACGCAGTCTCGCACACGCAGTCTCGCACACGCAGTCTCGCACACGCAGTCTCGCACACGCAGTCTCGCACACGCAGTCTCGCACACGCAGTCTCGCACACGCAGTCTCGCACACGCAGTCTCGCACACGCAGTCTCGCACACGCAGTCTCGCACACGCAGTCTCGCACACGCAGTCTCGCACACGCAGTCTCGCACACGCAGTCTCGCACACGCAGTCTCGCACACGCAGTCTCGCACACGCAGTCTCGCACACGCAGTCTCGCACACGCAGTCTCGCACACGCAGTCTCGCACACGCAGTCTCGCACACGCAGTCTCGCACACGCAGTCTCGCACACGCAGTCTCGCACACGCAGTCTCGCACACGCAGTCTCGCACACGCAGTCTCGCACACGCAGTCTCGCACACGCAGTCTCGCACACGCAGTCTCGCACACGCAGTCTCGCACACGCAGTCTCGCACACGCAGTCTCGCACACGCAGTCTCGCACACGCAGTCTCGCACACGCAGTCTCGCACACGCAGTCTCGCACACGCAGTCTCGCACACGCAGTCTCGCACACGCAGTCTCGCACACGCAGTCTCGCACACGCAGTCTCGCACACGCAGTCTCGCACACGCAGTCTCGCACACGCAGTCTCGCACACGCAGTCTCGCACACGCAGTCTCGCACACGCAGTCTCGCACACGCAGTCTCGCACACGCAGTCTCGCACACGCAGTCTCGCACACGCACGCACGCGCACGCACGCACACGCGTGTGCTGGTAGCGGTGGTGGGCACCTCTTGACGGCGACCTGCAGCGTGAGGTGCAGGAGCTGGCGCTTGTTGGCCTCGCGCCGTTTCACCATCTCCAGGATGGTGACGGCGCGACTCAGCTCGCGGCGCAGACGCAGCATGCGCTCGTACGACGCCTCCTCGTTCTTGCGGTTCTGGCGACGAGCACGGGGGTGGGTTGTTTTTTTATAATAATGATAACAGTTGCTGAGGGACTTCCCCGTTTAGGAGACCAGCCAAATCGCCCAGCACTTGCAAGACAAAAACTAGCGCCAAAATCAATGCTACTTCCCACTCCGCCTCCGATGACGTCACCGCACGATGTCATCTCGCCACCTCGCGGCACCACGCGCCGTGTGTGACATCATCTTGTTGTGCGGCTTGCCACGTAAAGTCACGAACGCTTATTGAAATATACTTCCGAGGGCAATGGTGCGTTAGAAAGCATTACAGAACGCATGCGTATGCACTATTCTTCATTTTGTCAATTTCTCCAATGATATTTTCGCCTCCGATATGCCCATCGTGGCGCATGACAAAGAATCCGTTCAGATATCTCACCAAGCAATGCATGCTACCGAGTTAGAGAGCGGCCCACGGAAGCGGACATCACAGAACTACCACCTCTTGAGATAGCTTCAACTGCCCTCTGGTTCACGCACAGGAGGAGGCGGCACCGTGCCACGCAATATGCTGCGGAAAACAATAACGTTCTTCGCGCGACGAGTCAAATCGACACAGAGGGACGCTCTCCCGTTTACGACGGTCCAATTTAGTACGATCCACATTCATGACATTTATAAATAACGCCACCATGGATCTTACTGCAGCTACATATCATTGGCATTCCTTTCCTTTGTTAATGCTAATCCCTGCACCCCCCCTTGGTGCTCTTGATCCTGCATAGTGCGTGGGCATGGTATGACTTTGAAGCCCCCCCGCCCCCTGCGCATTTCCCATGTATATGCTAAACTCATCTTGATATGCACATTCGTTTTGTTAAGGCGCTCTTCTACCACCCCCAACCCAGCTTATATGTAAGTTCCTAGCGTGAAGTGTCTCATTCTTCACCTGAGGACGGCTGCTTGCGTTGTGGCCGAAACGTCGTGAGAATTGTTTCATTTTATTATGTTTTTTTTTATTATTTTATTACTTCCCTTCTACGTGACTTTACCGAAAAAACAAAGAAGATGAACACCATGGATCTATTTACGATGCAGAAACTTGATTTACGATGCATCTTCCGGCATGGCTCCGAATGTGTTTGAACAGAACCGGTCTTTGGTTTCCGACGTGACTTGACGTGGAGCTTTTGTTATCTTCCAGTGTTAGTGTGTTTTTTTTTTACCTATTAAACCCCGTCAAATACGGCCGGTAAAAAGGAAATACACATCGGCAAGTATGTTTCTACCGTTTCTACTGTCTATGAAAAAATAAGCTCCGATTTCCGACGATCCAATTTACTACGTGGGAGTGTCGCGTGGATTTTTCTCCGGGTCCTCCGGTTTTTCCCCTCCACATTTAGAATCGACGTGATAAGCCACTTCACTGGGCTGCTATTTGTGATAGCCAGGTCACTTCTGAATAATACAACTCAGTGGGCCTTACCTGGTAAAATAAAAAAATAGTTGTAAAAGCGGGAGCGCCTGTATATATATAAAAATACTTATTTAATTTATGTTTAATTTTCAGACCTTGCGCGTCTGCATCTTCTCGGTGCGCCGACGGAAGGCCACGTAGGGGTTGTGGTTGTGGTTGTTGCTGTTGCTGCCGGCCGGCGTGGCAGGAGCGTCGCGCCGGTCCTGCCGCACCGAGGGCATGAGCGAGCAGCCCCGGCAACGCCGCCGTTTGTTACGCCAGTACTCCCACACCTGAGCGCCGCCGACGACGAAAATATGAGGGCGGAGGACGAAGAGGATGAGGAGGGCGACAAGGTCAGAGCGCGCGCGTAGTAACGACGGTCCCGACGCAAATTTCAAAAGCAACGGCAGGGATGTGGTGTGGGCGTCACTGCTCACATCGTTGCCAATATGGGCCACAACACGTGAGCTTATCAACAATTAGCACGGTTGGATCGCACCGACGATAAGCACGGCTGGCTACATACGGTGCAAAAGAAGTTCAAGATACGCACGTTCATCAACGGCGATAACGACGATGTGAGAATAATTACGCACACGGTCGAGGATGTGGACACGTCACACAATATCGTCAACATCATCATCATCATGGATGTGGGAGTCGCGCTAACCATCATCAAACGTGGATGAACACCGTCATGAAAATAACGAACAATGTGGGCATCACATTGACGTACGGTTAAACATCAGAATTAAACAATAGGCTTGTTATTACAATTGTTAACACTCGTCATTATTAAGTACCAAAATGACGCATTAGTGATGTGATTAGAATTGGTGTATTAGTACCTCCTCTATCAGCTCATTCTCCTCCTGCAGCAGTAGCCGAGCCTCTGCAAGCGTGACGGACTGCACACACAAACACAAGGAGACACGCACGCACACAAAAAAAGATTCACATCCCCGTATAGCCGACATCGACTGTTGGGGAAAATACTTTACAAGCGAGCACATATTAAGGCCTCCATGGCTCATGAAGGGGTGGTGCAGACAGCACCACACCTGGAAAGCTTTGTCTCCCCAGTGCCGATGATTACGCATTGTACCTTGTACTCATTTAAGGCCGAGTCGAGCTAGGCGAAATCCCACCAATGATCCAGATATCAAAAGCCACTGATATTAGTCGTGGCCGGGAACTAAACTTGGGCCTCCGTGTTCAAAGCGCAACTAACTAACCAGCAACGCTATTGCTCCACAAACAAGACACGGACACAAAGACAAGCCACCACACACTGATAGCTATAAACACTAGGTCATGAGTACCCTGATGGCTGTATATTTGGAGTTTTCATGTCCTCCCCGTGGCCACGTGGATTTTTCTCCGGGTCTTCCAGTTTTTTTTACATTTAGAATCATGCGTTTAGCGTATTTGACTGCTATAAATTTCCCCGCGATAAGCCGCTTCGTCGAGCTATCGTTTGTGGTAGCCAGGTCGCTTCTGAAAAAGAGCTGTACAGCTCAGTCGGCCATACCTGCTTACTCTGACCACTGACTTGAGGAAAAATAAAGTGGCCGGAGTGAGCCCACAAGCAACCCAAACATAGCTAGGACATATATAATAATTATTATTACTAAGGAGGTAAACACACCTCACATGGCCTCATACATTTTGTTGTAAAATCAGAAATCTCGATAAGGAGCCTCAATTCCATTGAAGCAAAAAAAACAAGCTGGGCTTCGCAGAGGCAGGCAAAGCACTGGGAAAAAAACTGAAGATATTGGAACTGAACCTTAGCAATACTGCGGTTGCCTCAGGCTATGAGCTTCACGAATTATACTTTTTCATTACCATTAAAGTCAATGTTAACGGTGAAGAGGCAGGGCTGTGGTGCAATGGTTTGCAAGCTGTGCTTACGACCCATCGACCCGAGTTTGATTTTTGGCCACGGCTAACATCAGCAGTGGATTTCAGAATCGGCCCTTGGGTGTACCTCAGCCAACTGGCCAGCGTGGTGAAGCATGGCCCAACAAGCAACCACGGCCGATACAGCATGGGGGAGCCCGGCAGTGGATGCACAAAAGGACCATGCATATTGATGCATGTACATCATCTATATATACAAGGGAAATTTGTGAACATGTGTGTCTGTTCAAAATGTTTAGCATACTTCCCAACATGCAACAAACTTGAAATTTGGAATGTGTGTAGCTTCAAAACTCTACACAATGCAAAAAGTATAAAAATATAATTTGTTTCGATTTAAAGATTTCGTGACTGCAGGGATTCATCTTCTTGGTTCTTTACGGTAAAGTCACGTAGAATGGAAGTAATAAAATAATAAAAATAAAACATAATAAAATAATTCTCACGACGTTTCGGCCACAACGCAAGCAGCCGTCCTCAGGTGAAGAACAGGTCTGTCAGACCTGTTATGTTGAATTTTTATTATTTTATTATTTCCATTCTACGTGACTTTACCGAAAGAACCAAGAAAATGAATCTAATTCGTATTTTGGGGGGGGGGGGGGGGCGTAATAATGGATATATTTTGCACGGCAAGTGAGCGGTGACGTCACATCTGTGATGTCACCCGCATGCGGCAGCGTCACGCAGTGTTGCCTGCTGACGTCACGCACGCCCCCCCCCACCCTCCGTGTAGGCCGTGTGTTAATCCAAGACAAGAATCCAAGTCTCTGGCGAAGCCGGGTAGTAAAGCTAGTTTATTTATAAACTAAGATAGATATACGCTATATTGACATGACGCGCTTTCCCAGTGCGAGGTCGATAGCTATTATTTCAGCTCTGGGAGGAAATCGGTGAACCCGCAGGAAACCCATGCACACAGAATGGTGCCCCGGTCGGGAATCACACCCAGGAACTTCCAGCTGGGGGGCACGAGTGTTACCCCTACGTCACAGCCTGCCGCCCTGATGTAACCGATGTAAACATCGATACCCTTATACATCTGGCCGTTCTCCGGCATTGATTCAGGCAGTACTAAATCGGCTGATAAAACACGATGTCGAAACTGGTGCAGAGATTGGTTGTATTGAATCAATGCTGCTGAATTTATGAATTCCCGGATTGTGCGGCCGATGGGTTTTGTAAACAATATTTTTATACGGGTTTCTCTCGCTTTATGCAGGTTCGGTTTGTGCATTTTCGTGTATATGCGGCTAACTTATTTCTTCCCAAAATTCGCGACATTATGCAGTTTGAATGCACTCGTATGCGGCTATATGGTTGGACGTGGGACACTGCGTGTAAACTGTATATGCTCTCAGCAGGTAGCTATCGCGAACACAGAGAGGACACATACACAGAGATACATGGAAATAGAGATACAAAGACACAGAGAGATACATACACATAGATACACAGAAAGATACACACAGAGATACATAGACACATTCACAGAGACACATGGAAATAGAGATACAAAGACACAGACAGAGAGATACAAAGACACAGAGAGATACATACACATATAGATACATAGAAAGATACATACAGATACATAGACACATTCACAGAGACACAAAAAAAAGATTCCCCATATAGCCTTAACAGACTTTTGAGGCAAGTGCTGTTAGTGACTACCTATGAAGGCCGGCACCACACCTTTGTCTCCCCAGTGGCGATGTTTACACCTCGCACCAGGTACTCATTTGAGGCCGAGTCGGCCTAGGTCAGGCTCAGGACCGATCTAGAAAATCGTCACTGGTGTTGGCCGTGAGAGGGAATCGAACTCGGGTCGCCGGGTCCGTCGGGCAGCGCGCTAACCACTACGCTACCACTCCCCACAACACGGTGTGTGTACTTCACGCACTACTCGGCAGGCAGCCGACTCCTCGTGTGGTTTCGCTTTTTGCGCCCTCTTCTTGGAACGCACCTCCTACGACCACCTCATCGAGCACGGGAAACCTGTATTGTCTACGTGCAGAGACAAATACGAAAAAGCCGTATTGTCTGCTTATCTATTTTGTTAACGTATACTCTCCCACGATGGTGATGATTTTACTAAAACTAAGTGCCCAGAGACTAATACTGTGCATAGACTAACTAAACTAAACTATTTTTTTTATTTTACCAGGTAAGGACCACTGAGCTATTTTGCTCTTTTTCAGAAGCTACCTGGCCACAAACGATAGCCCAACAAAGTGACTTATCACGTGGAAATTCCTAGCAGCCAAATACTCTGAACGCACGTCAATTCAACATGGAGGGAAAAAACCGGAGGATGCGGAAAATAATCCACGCGATCACGGGGAGAGAGAAAACGCAAACTCCAAATATACAGGCATGGTCAAGGTGGGGATCGAACCCACGACCTCCTATATACCAGACGAGGTAGTGAACATCTCTCCACCATGGCGCCAAATATAACCATGCTGAAAGCTTGATGAATCGAACTTAGATAATTAATTGATTATTTATACTTAGTAACTTGCTCACCATTTTCTCTATTTTGCACTCTGACGGTTGCTGTTTTTTAGCAATGTTTTCTGTCGTAACTCGTTGAATCGCCCAATCCCTGGACGCGTGTGAAAAAGATCTTCATAGCGCATCGGATTCCCTCATTCCTCCAGTCCCAAACAAAGATTCCCGGTTCTGAACAATGATGATTTCGTGTCACCAAAAAATACAACACAGCTGGCATGTGTGAGTGTGTGTGAGTGTGTGTGCTCAACGGACCGAAAGCAGCTGCGGTGGGGGCAGGGGGGGCGGTGGGGGTAGTGGGCGGGGGGGGGGCGGTGGGGGTAGTGGGCGGGGGGGGGGGGCGGTGGGGGTATTGGGGGGCGGTGGGGGTAGTGGGCGGGGGGGGGGGTAGTGGGCGGGGGCGGTGGGGGCAGGGGGGGGCGGTGAGGGTAGTGGGCGGTGGGGGGTAGTGGGCGGGGGGGGGCGGGGGGGGGGGGTAGTGGGCGGGGGGGGGGGGTCCCCTCACCTGCATGCCGCTGCCCTTCTCTAGGCGCTCCACCATGGCCTCCAGCTGAATCGGCGTGATGGGGTAGCGGCGGCCGGATCGTGCCAGGAACACCTCGTCCTCCGAGTCCAAGTCATACTCGGGCAGGTCCGGCTCCAGGCTCAGCGCTGTTGATGGAGATAGAAAAAACTGTTAAGACGATAAAACTATTTTTTATTCTACCCAGGTAAGGCCCACTTGAGCTGCGTGGATCTTTTTTTCAGAAGAGACCCGGCAAAATAACCTGGCGAGATGATGGCTCGACTAAGTGGCTTATCGCCACGTGGAAATTTATAGCAGCCAAAGACTCTTAAATGCACGTCGATTCTAAAAGTGCAGAGATAAAACTGGATGACCCGGAGAAAAATCCACGCGACCACGGGGAGTCAGGGTCAGGATCGAACCCACGAGATCCTGTATACCAGGCGAGGTAGTTAACATCTCGCCACTATGGCAAGATGTTAACTACCTCGCGTACACAAGGGATTTTGCGACGCTTTCAAATTTGTCTGTATGTGCTCGTCAGTATTTATTTATTATTTATTAGCAGGCAAGGGATCTTGTGGAACCTGAGTTCTCGCGAGTCTGGTGGAATGTGGCTCTGGTGAAAGGTGGGTTCTGGTGGAATGTGGTCATGATAGACGCTTGTTGTGGTGGGAAATATTTGTGGGGGCTTTTTGTGATGACTTCAAGTGGCTCTGGTGTCATGTGACAGGTCGCTGTAGAGGGAGGGTGGTAGAGTGGGGCAGGTGGCGGGTGCGGTAGCAGCAGCGTTACGCACGTGGCAGGCGGATCAGCTGCTTGGGCAGACGGTAGGTGCTGGGGTAGAGATCGTGAAAGTACGGCACGTTGCTCTGCGCCTCGGGCACGGGTATCACCATGCTCTCGCGCTTCTCGCCGTACGCCTGCTGCGCCGACATTGCCCGCTGCAGGTGGTGCTCCTGCACAGATGGACGGGCACGGCGGGGGAACAAACACGGTCAGCAGTCATTCAATTGGAGCAGAAAGCTCCGACTGCAACGGAGTGGGCAGCCAACGCAGCAGCAGCAGGGCTTTCGGTTATGAAACATGAACGGCAAAGTTACCGTCATTATCGCTGTCATCGTCACCAATCGTCACAATCATTGTCACCATGACCACCCCACCCCCCCTCCAGGGCTGGGAAGAGAGCATCAGCTGGTGAGTCTGCGTTACAAAATGTAGATTAAGTCAACGATGGTTCAAGTTCGGTCAGGATGTACTGCTTCCCACCATGGGAATATGGACCGCAGCTTTACACCATGAGCACCAGCGAACAATGGCAGCACCAACAGGTACATGGGTAAAAGAGCACGGCTCACAAACATCGCAGTTAAACATAACCATACATTACTTCATACAAACAACAACAGCCGCCATGACGTCAACACAGCGCTCGTCTTAGGCCAGGTGCACTCCCGAGGTCACGTGACGTGTCGAAGGCTCGCCGACAGGTCAAGGGACAGACCCATGTACCAACACGACCAATGGAACACGCAAACGGACAAAAATGAGACGTACACTACTTCTCTACGCTGAGGTACTTCACGACACAGCCAATAAACCAAGGAAATAAGCAACATAAACAGACCCACGCCTTCACTCCCCCGTATACAGGGTTACTGCATGCCAACACGGCAAATTAAAAAGGCAACGGGAAAACAAACAGACCTACACCACCACTCAACTCTATACAGAGGTACTCCGCACCTCCAATTAGCACGGTTGGCTGCGTACGGTGTGAAAGAAGTTCAACATACATGTATATTTCACGACGCAGCCAATGAGTCAAGTAAACAGAAAACAGACTCACGCCATCAACTTAGCACTATAGCGTACAGAGCAACTTCAAGACAGAGCCCACGGACCAAGCAAAACAGATAAATTAACAGATCCATGCTAATGCTCTAAATTAAACAGATCAGCTTTAAAAGGCGAAAGCCAGCGGAACAGGTAAACAAAAACAAAGAGAAACCCCACGCCACCACTCTACGATCGATACGGCGACTTCAAAGTGCAGCCCAATTACAGCCGTGCATAATCGCCACGAGTCGATAGTTTGAAGCCAATACGGTTCTGCGTGGGATTGTCGATTAGAAAAGTGCCTCTTCTGCTATCGATGGGACATTGAAGGGCGCTGCGATTTTGAAAGGGGGCAGACAGCGGCGGCAAGACCGAGCGCCGCTTTGTTGCAGAGGTGTCACCGTTCGAATCCAGCGGCCACCCTGATTATTACTGCGGTGGTGTGTAAAGCAATACCCCGTAGAGTAATACCACGCGCAGTCTGCTTCAGAGTGAACATTAACGTTCCTCTTCTTGGTTCTTTCGGTAAAGTCACGTAGAAGGGAAATAATACAATAATAAAAATAAAACATAATAAAATAATTCTCACGACGTTTCGGCCACAACGCAAGCAGCCGTCCTCAGGTGAAGAACAGGTCTGTCGGGGAGACAGAGTCTGACAGACCTGTTCTTCACCTGAAGACGGCTGCTTGCGTTGTGGCCGAAACGTCGTGTGGCCGAAACGTCGTGAGAATTATTTTATTATGTTTTATTTTTATTATTTTCCTTCTACGTGACTTTACCGAAAGAACCAAGAAGATGAATCCCTGCAGTCACGAAAGCTTTAAATCGAAAATTAACGTTCCTCTGACGTAATTCGCAAGAGTGCGTTATTGTGTACAGCGTCAGGATCCAAATTCGCCAAATAAAAAAAAAGACCAACAAAATTACATTTGGGGATATCATTGCACCCTACTGGAAGACGAATGTCCCAGCTAACTATTCCAAATGAGACAATCCTGATCTCTTCAGTGTTCTCCTGGTTAAACAAAATAAACATGACCACTGGGTGCAACTGGTAACACATATCTCCTGGTTTTAAAATCTACCCCGTGAATTCCACCTGGATATTTTCTTTGAAAAACGGATAACGCTGCTCATTGGGCTCCCGGCTGGTTCAAGAAAGGATATTGACATCAGACTGAATGTTCATGGGTGCAGTAATTATTTAATCAGACTGATATTACCACTCACAAGAAGGACGGACAGTCACAGGAGTCTGCAGTTTAGTGCTAACTGAAACCATATGAAGTACGCTAAACCAGGGCATTTCCTGGTAAGTACTCTCGCTAAAAGAGACAGTAAAAAAACCTGTTATTCACATTCGTTATTTGTTCTGTACATTCTCTAAAAGAACAACTTTCAAACAACAAAGACAAAGATGCCCCCCGTATAGCCTGTAACGGACTGTTGGGGCAAGTGCTGTTAGCGAGCACCTATGAAGGCCAGAGCAGCACACAAGGGGGTGGGTGGCCAGCACCACACCACAGCCTTAGTGTCCCGAGTGGCGATGTTTATTCACCACACCAGGTACTCATTGGAGGCCGAGTCGACCTAGAGGTAGAGGAGGAGGCGCAGGACCAGTTCAGATAATCGTCACTGGTGTGTTGGCCATCAGCGGGAATTGAACTCTGGCCGGGTTCGTTGTGCAGTGCACTAACCGCTACACTACCGTTCCCCACCAACCAACACACACATGGGACAGGCGTGTGGGTGTGAATGTTGTTTTTACAAAGCACCATACTGAGAAGCTGCTGCAGGGGAAGGAGGTGGAATGAAGAAGTTAAAGCTTTAGAAGGGCTTGCTAATAGTCTCAAGAAGGCAAGGGAGACGTTTGGGGTATCTTTTGAGAAGAGAGACAGATGATGTAATTAAGACTACTGAGATGCTGCCAATGCAGGGCAGGTGAGGGATTATTATATGGAAGAATATATTAGGACAGTGGATGTATGTTGAACCTCTTTTGCAATGTATGTAGCCAACCGCGCTAATTATCCGAGGCACAGAACAGACAAATATGAAGCAAATACGAGCGGAGTACCCTATGCAATCATGGATCCCTATGTAAGCCCTATGTAAGTGTGGGCTTCTCATGCATGTCTTTGTGGGTCTCTATGCAAGTCTATAGGTCTCTATGTAAGACCAATGATCATGAGTGTACACGAGTTCACAGGTCGTCATAAAAGTCTATGGATCCCGATGCAAAGCTACTGGACGTGATGACGAAGAGTCACAGAATAGAACGGAAAGAGAGCGAATGCGAGCGGCTGACCCCACACAACAATGGGACTCGTGGCACAGAAGAAGATGGCAATGTGCTGCAGCCGACACATTAAGACTCGGAAAGAGAGGCGAGCACATGAGGTGAGCTCAGCTGGTGTGCGGTGAGCGGGCAAGAACGCGGCCGCTCGGTACGAAATGTAATTCCGCGGGGCCGCGAGGGGTCATGGGTCAGACGAGCCTGCGGATGCTTGCTCTCCCCAACGCCCAGAGGCGTTAACATCTCATTGCACGGAGCTCGTATTGGGTACAGTCCCCAGTGTGCGTCTCTACGCGTGTAGCGCGCACACATTAAACTCTGATAGAATACATGTGTATGCGTACGCGGGCAGAGAATTTTTGTTTTTTCTCATCAGGCGAGGGCACATTGAGGAAATAAGAGCTGGGAAAATGTAGCACAAGCACGTGGACAAAACCAAAAGGTTAAAACATCTAAGCATTGAAAAGGACATTGCAAAAGCCATACTCTTTTATGTCTGTGACATTAGGCATTCCAGTAGCATTTATTTAGCATGTATGACTGCTGATGAGACTGGACAAAGTCAACACCTGTTTGCGTGCTTAAACAAATGCTGGGAAAAATGTTTTAACTGTGGGCTAAATGTGTTTTTCATCATAAAGGCAGACATACCTTTGTCTATGTAACAGCAGTCGCTTTCTTACACCGTGACATCTAAGAACATTTTAAAACGTTTGCCAATGTGAAACACAACTGCACTCCACAGGGAGAGGAACGCGTCCGAATGACTGACGTGTAACATTCCATTAAAGCACCACTGCATTTATTGCGAATATGGGTCTGTTGACATTTATAATATGGCTTGTGAACCACTGAAAATGTTTACACTGCTACACATAATAGGTTGTCATGGTTGCCTTGCTCAAGGAGTCGATGATGAGAATTCTCATGTCAGGAGAGAGCATCTGCAAGCGATGCACGTGTACACATGTCTATAAATCAAATTGCCAAAGGAACACTGCCACTCCATTGTACCAGTCGTAGACAATGTATGTTTGACTAGTGAAGAGCCCATTTGGACGAAAGTATATTGATCAAGAGAGAAAGACCATGGTATTCTGGCCATCACTTAAATCTCGCTAATTAAGCGGCAGGCAGTTGGGAGCAAAACTTGAGGACGTTTTTGATTTGCACAGCGTGAGCCACCAAAAAAGTCAGCCCTGTATATAGAGCTCATTGGGAATACTTCCAGTTCCTAACAACCTCTCAGACACACAATGCATCTCAGACAAACACAACAAAGATCCCCCCTATAGCCTTAACAGGCTGTTGCAGCAAGTGCTGTTAGCGAGAGCACCTATGAAGGCCGGCATGGCACACGAGGGGGTGGATGGTCAAACAATCCATGCCCGACCACCTTTGCCTCCCCAGTGGCGATGTTTTTACACAATGCACCAGGTACTTATTCAAGGCTGAGTCGACCGAGGGGAGGCCCAGGACCGGTTGAGATAATCGTCACTGGTGTTGGCCGTGAGCTGGACTCGAAGTCTGGTCGCCGGGTTCGTAGCGCGGCACGCTAGCTGCTGCACGACCGCTCCATATATAGTTCCTAACAGCCTCTCACAGACATACAATGCGTCAAAGACAAAGATCCCCCGTGTAGCCTTAACATACTGTAGGGGCAAGTGCTGTTAGCGAGCACCTATGAAGGCCCGAACGGTACACGAGGGGGTGGGTGGCCAGCACCACGCCCGACCGCCTTTGTCTCCCCAGTGGCGATGTTTACACATCACACCAGGTAGTTATTTGAGGCCGAGTCGACCTACAATGCATCTCACACATTCACACCACTCCACACACGCATGGACAGTCGGACGCAGTTTCACAATCACACACTCACAAATACAGCAACAATATCTACAAATAAGGAACAAAATATAATCCAAAGTTCCCATTTATATCTGCAGACACAGTGGCACTACCAACTATGATTAGCACACACCATGTTAAATAACTAAATAATGTGCTGGCAACCATCGCTAATGCAAGAAAATGTTGTTTTCAACTGACTCTCACGTGGCTAAAAACAACCACGGATGTGTGTATACCCAGAGACCGCTGTATATATGCGTGCTGTTAGCGAGCACCTATTAAGGCTAACTAAACGCACTCACACAATCATGGGATGCCTTTTCGATTGTCCGCAAATTATCTGGTGGTGCTGCTGCTGCTGCTGCTGCGTTGGCAGTGATGCACACGCACAAGTAACAACTCAACCCATCTCTTCTTGGTCCTTTCGGTAAAGTCACGTGGAAGGGAAATAATAAAATAATAAACATTTTACAGAATAAAATAAAATTCTCACAAATTTCATTTTATTATGTTTTATTTTAAAAGTCTCACAAATTTTATTTTATTGTTTTATTTTTATTATTTTATTATTTCCCTTCTACGTGACTTTACCGAAAGAACCAAGAAGATGAATCCCTGCAGTCATGAAAGCTTTAAATCGAAATTTAACTCAACCCATATTTAAATAACGCTGTGGCCTTAAAAGTTAAAATATATAATAGCCAACGTTTTGGGCAATGATCCTTCTTCAGAGCACCAAGAGAGCCCAGACACATCTCCCCAGTGCGTATCTTTACACACCGTGTACTAAGCACTGAATTAAGTATCTTTGGCACCTTTTTGCCAGTATCAAAATCAAGAATAGCTTTTGCCCTTACTGCCAAATAAAACAGGAGTTGTGTTAAGATGCTCAAACACCAAATACTGGATACCCTTTGAAAGGCATCAAGTCTGCATTAACCACACACATACTTGTGGAAAAACATGCTCTGATAATATCTGCATCGTCTTCGAAAGCAATTGGCCTACACCAGAGACAGCCTTCTTTAGGGCCTGTTCTCACCACCAGTGTTAGTTGGACCAGAGGACAACGCAAAAAGGCGAACATTACAAAGACAATGCAAGTATTTATCAGAGCATTTGAAGCTGGAGATGAGCAGGTAAATATATCTATGGGGCCCTTTTGAAGGTTATTTAAGGCTGGAGAGGGCCTATGGAAGGTGCAGGGCTGAGGTCTAATATCACACGCGTCTCCCTACAGCATGCTGTGGTGGCTCCCACAATACCCCAGCACCAACAACACATACGAGGAAGTCGAGGCGCCCGCCCACGTGTACCCACACACCCACGTGAGCGCCTCAAGTTGCATTCCTACACACACACAGGACACACACACACACGGATACTATACAAAGACCCCCACCCCCGCCACATGTGACCTTAATAGTACGCGTTGTTAGCGAGCACCTATTCGGAACAGGATGGCACCACGAGGTGGTGATACAGTCGATGTTTACATATCACACTAGGTACCCATTTAAGGCCGAGGCGGCCTAGGCAAGAGGTCATCGACTGTGGCGTGATATCGTTCGACGCCGATGTTAGAAGTGGCCGGGAATGATAAGCAGGTCACCGGGTTTCTAACGCAGTGCACCAGCAGCTACTGCACCACCGCTCTCCACTCCTCGACGCGTGTGTACATCTACGCTTGTTCACTCACACACACACACCAAACAACATATAATACAAGCATAACAAACCAGGATAGTCAACAGGCTCTTTCTCTCTCTCGCACACACGGACGCAATGGCTACATTTAAACAAGCAGACACATGCTCACACGTACGTGTGCTGGTTCATATGTAAGGGTGCAATACCCAAACTGATGTCTCAGTACCTAGGCGATGTGGACCTCGCACACAATGTGCATTGTTATACGTGTGAAATGTGCCAGTGCCTACAAAGAGAAGTGGATGCGGCCCCCGACAATACACAACACGTGACAACAGCCCCCCACCATCAACATCATGATGTTGCTGTCAAACCCAACAATGGTTTCAAACGTGTAGCGACCCTCACACTGGTGATGTCTGAAAATGAGTGAAGGACACTGCACTCACACATGCAAACATCGCCACACGTGGACTCGAGGTATTCACACATCTCAACTCCAGTCCACGTGGGCATTCAACAAAGTTCCCCTGTGTAGCCTTAACTCACTGCTCGGGCAAGTGCTGTTAGCGAGCACCTATGAAGGCCGTAACAGCACACGAGTGGGTGGGTGGCTGGCACCACGCCCGGCCGCCTTTGTCTCCCCAGTGGCGATGTTTACACACCGCACCAGGTACTCAATTGAGGCCGAGTCGACCTAGAAGAGGCCCAGGACAGATTTAGATAATCGTCACTGGTGTTGGCCGTGAGCGGTAATCGAACTCGGATGGCCCGGGGTTCGTAGCGCATCGCGCTAACCGCTGCACCACCGCTCCCCACGTACAACAAACCGACGCGTATTAAAACATGACAACACGAACACACAATAAACACAAGGCCACGTCTCCTAACGAGGCAACAAAACTCCACGGTGACACATGCACGTGTCCTGACGTGTACGGGAACATCAACATAACGGCACGTGTCGTCACGTCAACACAAACCCACGTGTCCTGACATGTCAACAAGCCCACGTGGACGGCAACGTATCAACACAAACCCACTTGTACTGACAACACAAACACACGTGTACTGTCAACACAAACACACGTGTAGGGTCAATAAGACCACGTGTACGTACGTTAACATATCAACATAAGGTTTAACACGTAGGCTTTCGCGACCAATATCATCCATAAGAAGTTTTGTTTGGGTTAGATCGCGTAAATATGTAGTCAAAACCCGCCACCACCCGACACAGACAACTGGTAAGGGTTGTCATGTAATGATGTAAACAGAACGTGGCCAATTCGTCACTAGTACAGCACCACCCGTTGTGTGTTGGAGAGCCCAGCCAAGATTGTAAATGTTGTGGCTGGGCTCTCCAACACACCGGTGGTGCTGTACTAGTGACGAATTGGCCACGTTCTGTTTACATCATTACATGACAACCCTTACCAGTTGTCTGTGTCGGGTGGTGGCGGGTTTTAACGACATATTTACGCGATCTAACCCAAAAAAACCTCTACTATGGATATCAACATAAATCCACGTGTACTGTCAGGTCAACATCACCCCGCGTGTACTGACATGTCAACAAATCCACGTGCATGTTAACATACCAACATAAATGGACTGTTAAGTCAACACAACCCCCCCATGTACGACAACACACATCAACAAAGCTACGCTGTACCACCATCACGACAAACGAACGCATTCCAACACAGATACCCACGTGGTACCATTACAGTAAAACGAACACATGCTAAGGCAAACACACACGTGTGTCCGTACATGCAAACACAAAACCACGTGTGCTTACTTGTGCAAACAACTCGCGAACTGAATTTCACGTGAAATTGCACCAACCCACGTGCATTGAACATACAAATACAAAGAGCCCCCGTATAGCCTAACAGACTGTAGGGGCAAGTTCTGTTAGCGAGCACCTATGAAGGCCGGCACGGCACACGACGGGGTGGGTGGCCAGCACCACGCCCGACCGCCTTTGTACATACACACACACAAACATGCACACACGTGTACACTCACACAGATGTAGGCACACACGTTTATGAAAGCAGACTCATACGGTGCATTGGCCACACGTGTCCGCACATAGATAAAGATGCCCCCCCGTACAGCATTTAACAGACTGTAGGGGCAAGTGCTGTTAGCAAGTAGCAGCACCTATGAAGGCCGGTACGGCACACGAGGGGGTGGGTGGCCAGCACCACGCCCGGCCGCCTTTGTCTCCCCAGTGGCGATGTTTAGACACACCGCACCGGGTGCTCATTTGAGGCTGATTAGCCCTAAACACACACACACACACACCTCTAGACAAACACCTGCACCAACCCACGTGCAAGGTGACCCACGCTCCCACGTGTGCTTCTCGGCGCGAACATTCAAAACATAAAACCCGCGTGTGTACTACACATATTCGTCTAAACACCCATACACACACACGAACATACGTGCACACACGTGTAAACACACATGTACAGGCGTGTAAACACACAAGCGTAAACACGTGCAAAGGTGTAAACACATGAACATGCAGAGACGT
Source organism: Lampetra planeri (assembly GCF_965212315.1). NCBI lineage: Eukaryota > Metazoa > Chordata > Hyperoartia > Petromyzontiformes > Petromyzontidae > Lampetra > Lampetra planeri. Next base: position 39,360 of record NW_027615080.1, on the reverse strand, counting down.
AGACACATTAGTACGCAGACCCTTGTAAACAAAGATCGCCCCTGAAAGCCTTAGCAGGCTTAGGCTATGAAGGTCTAACAAACGTGACATAATAATGCACGAGCCACTGCACTACCACCGTCCCCGTGTAATCACAACACGTACACACACACACAGTTGCTAACACACGTGTGTACACACACACACAGTTACTAACACACGTGTGTACACACACAACTGTTAACACACGTGTACACACACACACACACACGTGTACACACACACACGTGTACACACATACACACGTGTACACACACACAACCGAAAGCACGTGCACACGCATGTCAACACAAGCACGTGCAATGAGGGCTGAAATCAGCTGACGCCGTTAGGATTGCAACCTCAACACACACACGTGTAAATACACATGTAAACACACGTAAATACACACATGTACACACACGTAAATACACACATGTAAACACACGTGTTTTCCCTGCATACACACATGTAAACACACGTGTTTCCCCTGCAAACACACGTGGAAATACACGTGTTCCCCCTGTATACACTCACGCACGTGTAAACACAACACGTGTAAACACAACACGTGTTTAGCCACCCGATACACAATGACAAAACATCCCCGTATAGCGTTAACCGACTGCAGGGGCAAGTGCCGTTAGCGAGTAGCATCGCCGATGAAGGCCGGGGCATGACAACACGAGGTGCTTGGTCGGTGGTGGTGTGGCAACCACAACACCCGGTCAGTAAGAAGATCTCCCCACGCACGCGTTGTGACAGCGAGCACGCATGGCGTGGCATTGTACGAGGCAAGCGATGAGCAAGGCAATGAGATGCCACAGGTACACGACGCGTGAAACGGGGGAAGCGCGAGATTAACACGGTGGAGAGAGTAGAGAGAGCAGAGGGGGACGAGGGGACACGCCGAGAGACATCGAACGGTGAGACGGCGAGTGGGAAAGAAAGACAACCGAGGTTTAGTGCAGGGGTATGAGCGATTTGGTGTGCGGGAATGAGGCAAAGAGAGTAAACTCGGGAGAAGAGCAGACTTGGATGAAGGAGATCACCCAACAGCGAGCAGAGAGAGTGTGTGGAGAGGGGGGTCACGGCTTAATAAGAATAACAGGAGGCATCAGAGAGAGAGAGAGTTGCAAAGGGGGAATGATGCAGTGAAACGTGGAGGTATGGAACAAGAGATTTGTAGCGGGGAAGACCATGAGGGAGGGGTGTAGTTGAAGAAAATAAAACACGGCGGGGGTGGAGTGCGGTGCAGGAATGAGACACAAGAAAGTGTGGCAGGGTGACACGTGTGGCAGGGTGACAAGCGGCAGGGTGACACAAGACGCAGGGTGACATGTGTGTGGGAATGAACGAGTGGTGAGAGAGAGCCGGTGTAAGAGATGTCAGGAGAGAGTGTGTGAATGAGTGAGTGGAGAGAGAGTGTGTGAATGAACGAGTGGTGAGTGAAGAGAGAGTGTGAGAATGAACGAGTGGTGAGAGTGACAGAGAGCCGGTGTAAGAGATGGCAGGAGAGAGAGTGTGAATGAGTGAGTGGTGAGAGAGAGAGCCGATGTAAGAGATGGCAGGAGAGAGTGCGTGAATGAACGAGTGGTGAGAGAGAGAGCCGGTGTAAGAGATGGCAGGAGAGAGTGTGTGAATGAACGAGTGGTGAGAGAGAGAGCCGGTGTAAGAGATGGCAGGAGAGTGTGTGAATGAGTGAGTGTGTGAATGAACGAGTGGTGAGAGAGAGAGAGAGCCGATGTAAGAGATGACAGGAGAGAGAGTGTGAATGAATGAGTGGTGAGAGAGAGAGCCGGTGTAAGAGATGGCAGGAGAGAGTGTGTGAATGAGTGAGTGGTGAGAGAGAGAGCCGGTGTAAGAGATGGCAGGAGAGAGTGTGTGAATGAACGAGTGGTGAGTGGAGAGTGTATGAATGAACAAGTGGTGTGAGAGAGTGACAGAGAGCCGGTGTAAGAGATGGCAAGAGAGTTGAGACATCGTGTGTTGAGCAATCGGTGCACGGGCCGCGTGGGTAGGGAGCGAGGGAGCGAGCGAGGAAGAGAGCGGGGCTAGAGGCATGGACGGTGCTGCAAGGAAGTGCACGGGAGGCGATGGGGCCGAGGTGCGTAGCCAGCGAGTGAAAGACCCATCAGCAGCAGAGATCACAGTCGAGTACATCACCATAGAGAGAGAGAGAGTTGAGTGACATTGCACGCGTGGCGGAAGAGAGTGAGAGAGTGAGAGGAGATGGTGCAGCAGGGGGACATGGGAAGCAGCAGTAGCGACACCGAGATAGCTGCAGACACCCAGAGAGGTTGGAGACGAGTCAACCTGCAGCAGGAGCAGCAGCAGCAGGACACACAGCGGAGCATGCTGGAGTGAGGAGAGAGATGACGGACATCATGGGGGGGGGGGGGTGGAGGGGGGTGCTAACAGCTGGAGACACCGAGAGAGGAGACGAGTCAACCTGGAGCAGCAGCAGGAACAACAGCAGCAGGAGGACACAGCGGAGCACGCATGGAGTGAGGAGAGACATGGCAGTGACGGACATCACGGGGGTAGTGGAGATGGGGGGGGGGGGCGCTAAGTGCATACACCGGCCGAGCAAGCGGAGGCAGCTGTCGGAGAGAGAGAGAGACAAACACGGCGGGGAGAGGGGGGGTAGAGACAGACAGAGAGAGAGAAGAGAGGGAGCCGGGGCCACGCACCGACTCCTCCTCCCGCTCCATGCCCGTGGGCATCTGCGGCACGGCGCGGCTGATGGAGACGGCGTCCTGCAGGTCGGGCAGCGCCTCGGCGCGGAACACGGGGAGCGGCTTCGAGGCGTCCAGCGCCCGGGCGCGGAACGACAGCTTGCTGCTCATGTCTCCGCTTGGTTTCTACCCCCCCCCCCCAAGCTAAAACAACAACACAAAGACGGCGGTGGTGGTGGCGGTGGTGGCGGCGCCTCCACCTCCCCCCCCCCGTGAGGCTTCCCCCCCGATCCCCCCGCCCCAGCCCGGGGGGTCCCGCCTCACGGCTCCTTTAGGCGGCCGCTCGCCCCGGCGTCCATGATCGTGGCGACGGCGACGGCGGGTGTTGTTGCGAATCGATGGCCGGGGTGGTGGTTGCGGATGGTCGTCGTTTTGTTGTTGTGTTTTTTTTTGGTCAAGACGCTCGAGGTATAATAAAAAAAAAATCTGTGCTCGGGTTTCGGTTCGCGTCTGATTCCCCCCCCGTGTACCCCCCTTTTGTCGCGCGCTCTCTCTGCTCCTGCTGCTGCTCCTGCTGCCCCCCCCCCCAGCTTCGCTCCCCTCGGGTTTTTCTCCCCTTTAGCGGAGAGACGCCATTACAAGATGGCGGCGGCGGCGAAAAAAACTTCCCGCCCCTGGAGCACGCGCGGCGCGAGCCCCCCACCCCCCCCACCGCGCATGCGCGCGCTGTGACGTCACCCCGCAAAACACCCCTCCCACCACCCACACAGCTGCACCGCGTATGCGCGCGCTGTGACGTCACCTCGCAAAACACCCCCCCCCATCCACACCCCTACCACCCACAGCCGCACCGCGCATGCGCGCGCTGTGACGTCACCACGCAAAACACACCACACACCCCCCCCAACTCCACCCCCGGCGTGTTGCTCAACGATTAAAACCACCCCACTTCCTCCTAGGAGCGGATGACGTCACGGAAGGGGGGAGGTTTAAAAATAACGTCACGTAAACGCCGCTGTTTGTGGAGGGGGCGGATGACGTCATCGCACAGAAAGTGACGTTTTGCGGAAGGATTGGGGAAATGGGGGGGGGGAGCAGTGGGAAGGTCGCTGATCTGCTTTTCGGGTGGGGGGCCGGCGTGGAATTGTACAAAGTGACGTCACGCGCGGGGATCAAGTTTGTTGTTGACACCAGGGCCCCCCCCCCCCCCCGCTTTGTACAATGACGGCGGGCGATGTCACGGTCCGGCTGCAAGCTGGTGGGCAACGTCACGTCTGGTTCAAATTAACGTCACGTCTGGTTCAAAGATGACGTCATTTCCGGTTCCGATACTTGTTCCAGGGTCGGCACGTCACAATTACTCGGTCGGCGGGAAGATTCGACGGTTGATGACGTCACAAACGGCTTGTCGGTTGACAAATGACAAGTCGACCATGACATCACAAAGAGGCTAGTGACTGCTGTGACGTCACGATCATAATTACACGAGGCAGCGTGAAGCGACGTCATTTTGTTAAGGAAACTGAACAAGTGATCGCTTGGCAACTTCTTAAGAACTCAAGACGTCACGGGCAGCGACTGTCGGTTGACTACGTCACAAGTCTTCTTGGTTCTTTCGGTAAAGTCACGTAGAGGGGAAGTAATAAAATAATAAAAATAAAACATAATAAAATAATTCTCACGACGTTTCGGCCACAACGCAAGCAGCCGTCCTCAGGTGAAACCAGGTCTGTCGAGGCGACAGCGTCTGAACCCTTGGGTGGTCACAACCAAATGGATGTTCACAGATTCAAGAATTCCCATCGACTAGGGAGTGGGAATGCATCGACTCGCGATCGCCGGCCGGTCAGCGAAGACGACCGAGGCAGCCTAAAATTATACTTTTTTTTTATTCCAAATCTGTTACATCAAAAAATAAAACACGTTACAATTATACCGTTAAAAATCTGCGAATCGCCATATATACACTTCATGAGACGCGGGGGGGGGGTTTGGGGTGAGGGGGTCGCTACCCCCCCCCCCCTCACCGCTCACCGATAACCGTGTCTCTGCGCAATCCGCACAGTCGGCGAAACCCTCAAAGTACCGTGGAACTCCACCACCTCGCACACGCAGAGAAAAGGTGTGCGGCGGGGAAAGTTATGGAATCATCATCCTAAGAGACCTGCCCCCACCCCCCATCCCCGGCCGTGTCCCAGTAACCAACATTGACAAACGTTGGGTCAACGTTTGGCAATGTGGTTGGAACCGTTTGGCCCCGCCACAAGGACGTTCCAAGTTTACGGAGGGGGCGTGGTGGGGTGGGTGGGGGGGGAGTAATAATGCTTTAAACAATGGAGAGGTGCGAAAAGATTCAAGAAGAAAAAAACTAAAGTGAGATTTTTTTTCTTCTTAGAAGAAGATGGGTCGGTGGTTTTTAAATTTGGTGCAAAAAACAGCGAGCGCTTGGGCTGGCCAGGCGACGGCTGGGATTGACCCGTTATCTCCGCAAGCCCCGTGTCCAGCCAACGAAAATAATTACAAGGAGAAATTAATCTGTTAAATATAGGAGAGAAAAGAAACTGCTTTGTGTGTTTTAGAATATTTTTTTTCACACGTGGCCAAGTCTTAAGGAGAGAGAGGAGGGATCGATGGAGGCTTCTGAAATAAAAATCGCCAAAGGTTTTGAAGAAGTTTAAAAATGTGGCGTCTAGATTTTCTAGTAGTTCCTCGAAACGAACCACAGTCCCCAGTGGACGAAGCCCCCCGCGCGTACGACGAGAGAGAACGCTTAATCCCCGTCGTGAAGATAGGTCGAAATGAGTACGTACATTACTTGCTGCGCTGCCCCCAGCCATCGACGCAGGAGGCAATACCCCTGGGGGGCGATGGGGCCATCTCACGAGCACATCGTCGTATCGCGCCGCGCGTACCACCTCCCCCTCCGCAACCGGAGACTCGGGGTGGGGGGGTAAATAGTAAAATTGGGGGCATCCGCAGAACGCCCGGTTGGGTCGAATGCGACCGACCTCGCTGGTAACCGTAAAAGCAGATCAGCTTTCCCACCGCACCGCCCCCGGTCGCCCCACCGGCGTGAAACACAAATCTGGAGCAAGAAATTATTGTCAACCCCTGGAAACCCCCCCCCCCCACCCCCCCACGTCCATTAGCACCTGTGCAGACCGGCCACTTTAGAGAGTGCGCGCAGACCGACTGAATTTGTGAAGCAAATGAAACAAACGCCGTTAGTTAGTTGTTGTTTGCTCGCCGCCGTGCGATCTACGCCATCAAACAAAAGAAACAAAAAAAAATCGCTCCCAAAAACAAACAAACAAAAAGTCGCGGGCGGGCAAGCGAACTCCGTCCGCTTGGCGAGTCCCGACGCTTTGTCGTCTACAAAAAAATAAAAATCGCCATCGTAATAATCCAGCAGTATCATAACAAATGTGTACACCGTTTATACAGCGGGGGTTAATCTCACCGAATCACTCGCTCTCCTCTTTCGCCCTCTCTGCAGCAGGCTTGAAGCGGAGTCCGCGGTGCACCGTGTGCAAAAGCCTCACGTCCGCCAGTGTAAGAACGCACAGACGACGCATCCCATACAGCACCTGCCCCACTTCCGTGCATCCACAAAGAAACCCATTTCTCCACGAGCCCTTACCCAACTACGGCGCTGCGATTGGGGAGGGAGGTAGGGCAGGTCAGGGGAAGGTTCGCGAGTTCAACGGAGTTGACCGTTGACGCTCCAAAACAACAAAAGGGGAGCCCCTGCCACCGTCACCCCCCCCCCCTTCCTCCATCAGGAATTGCCCCCAAAATAACATTTCCTCTCTCCACCAAGGGTCCTCTCGGCCACGTAGGTTTTGTTGTTGTTGTTGCCGTCTGGCGGTTGTGCTGCGGCTGCTGTTGCTGCTGCTGCTGCAACGGCTCTCCGATGCGCTTGCCTGCAGTGCCGTTGTCCGGCCGTCTGTCCGACGTTTTGACGCCACCCACGTGCTGGGCAGCGTTCCCTCGGGTACAACCGTGAAGCAAAAAAAAAAAACATCGGGGAAGATCCTCTCCCCCGCGCCCTCGTAACCGTCACAACCGCCATGCGGCTTCGTACTGCGTGGTGGGAGGGGGGGGTGAGCGGTTCGCGTGCGGCGCCAATCAGAGGAGAGGGTAGGCGGCAGCGTGGCGCCCGTCGAACCGAGGCCGGGGGACGCACCAGCAGGACCGGCGTGGCTTATCGCGTCCTCCGTTTTTGCTGTGGCTGCCGAGAAGGCGGCGGTCGGCCTTTCCTGACCGACGGCACGACCAGACAAAGCGACCGCAGCGTCGTATCCTGGTGCCGTCGCACGAAGGGGGATGCGTCACGCATCGTCGAAGTCAACGGGCCGGGTTGGAAGGGCGGTCGTTTCTGAAGGTCGCCTCCCGCCCCTGGCTCAACGCCCGCTGCGCGAGAGGGGGCCGGAGTCCGAGTTCGCGCCCCCCACGGATCGGAATGTCAAAAGCTCAAGTAGTGTGGTGTGCCCTCGGGTCAAGGGGGTCGGAGATCGGCGGGTCTTGGTGGACGAGGGTCATCTGGATATCTTCCGCCGCTTGGCTCCCTTGGGGGTCTTGTCCGAGCGCCCCTTCGGCTGCTCGTCCGCCTGCGGTAAAGGAAGCACAAACGCACGCACACGCGCAGTGTTAGTAGGGACGCGCGCACAGCCGCTTCAACAAGCAACCATCTCCCCGGACACGGACAACATGCGTCGCTCCCCGCCCCCCAATCTCATCCCATTTCAAACTTAAAACTCGCTTGCACAACATTTGAATCCGTTGCAGCCAGGACCAGCTCTGCACGAACCGGCGGTGGACGCCACGATCGGTTACTTCCGGGTTAGACGCGGCGTACCCGTTACCTTTCCTTGAACCAGGGCCGCCACTCAACCCATGCTACGGCGCTCGTTGGCAACGCTCCGTCGAGAGAAAGACGCAAATTGGACTGCCCAGCCTGAGGCCAGGCCAAACCACACGCTCACCAAAGAGACAGGCCTTCGAAAACCTGCCCTGGAAACCAGACCCAGAGCGGGTCACAGATGGGCACCTTCGGTTAGCACGGTTGGCCACGTACGGTGCGAAAGAAGTTCACCACCTGTACGTACGCACAGCGAGTGTGCGGGTGGGGGTGGGGCGATGGTACGTACAGCCTCTGTCATCTTGTCCAGTTCCGTCATGGCTTCCTGGATGGCAGCCTCGAGGCTGCTGTTCAGCTTCCGGCTCCTGCGAGGTAACGGTGACGATGGTGGTGGTGACGATGGTGGTGATGGTGGTGACGGTGGTGGTGAAAGAATATCGATAAGAGCACAGGGGTTGCCACGCTTAAATCATCTAACCCTAAGATCAGTTTTAACACATAGGCTTTGGCGACCAATGCTATTCATAATAAAGGTTTTTTTTGGGGGTGAGATCGCGTAAATTTATAGGTGTCGTTAACCCACCATCATCCGACACAGCCAATTAGTAAGCTAATTTATATTTTTGCGATCCAACCCAAACATTGTTTTATTCTTGCTACGTTTTGTTTACATGGCAAGCCTTACTAATTGGCTGTCGGGCTGTGGTGGGTTAACGACACGTTTATATTTACACGATTCAACCAAAAACAACATTTTTATATAACCCATCAACAGACTTGCCTACCCCACCTCGCTCACCCAACCACTTCACCCACCCACCTCACTTATTCAGTCACCAAACCACCCACAAACTCAACCACTCACCCATCCACACTCACTCGCTCGCCCATCTATTCATCTGCTCACTTACCGACTCGCGTACTTACCTCACCCCCACTTCCACCAGTGCATCGATCCACTGACCCACACAAACATCTACCCACTCGCATATCCATCCACTTACCCACCCACCAAAAAAGTTTTTTAACAAAGTTTTTGTAACTAAACTTTTATTTTACCAGGTAAGGCCCACTGAGCTACGTAGTTTTTTTCAAAAGTGACCTGGCCACAAATGATAGCTCAACAGAGTGGCTTATCAAGTGGACATTGGTAGCAGCGAAATACTCTGAACGCGTAATGTTGATTCTTAAAATGTGGGGGGGGGAAAAAACGGAGGACCCGGAGAAAAATCCACGCAGCCACGTGGAGAGAGACATCATACAAACTCCACTCACTCACACTGCAGAACAGGGGGAGATCATACAAACTCCACTCACTCACACTGCAGAACAGGGGGAGATCATACACACTCCACTCACTCTCACTGCAGAACAGGGGGAGATCATACACACTCCACTCACTCACACTGCAGAACAGGGGGAGATCACACAAACTTCACTCACTCTCACTGCAGAACAGGGGGAGATCATACACACTCCTCTTACTCACACTGCAGAACAGGGGGAGATCATACACACTCCACTCACTCTCACTGGAGAACAGGGGGAGATCATACACACTCCACTCACTCTCACTGCAGAACAGGGGGAGATCATACACACTCCACTCACTCTCACTGGAGAACAGGGGGAGATCATACACACTCCACTCACTCTCACTGCAGAACAGGGGGAGATCATACACACTCCACTCACTCTCACTGCAGAACAGGGGGAGATCATACACACTCCACTCACTCTCACTGCAGAACAGGGGGAGATCATACAAACTCCACTCACTCACTCTCACTGCAGAACAGGGGGTGATCATACAAACTCCACTCACTCTCACTGCAGAACAGGGGGAGATCATACACACTCCACTCACTCTCACTGCAGAAGAAACGGTTTAACACGTTGGCTTAGGCGAGCAAACCCGCAACATTGACAATGTTGTGGATCTGCTCTCCAACACACAAGCAGTGCGCTGTACTAGTCACGAATTGGCACGTTCCGTATACGTGACAAACCTTACCAATTGGCTGCGTCGGGCGGTGGCGGGTTTAACGGACACAACCATTACATTAACGCGACCTAACCCGATAAACCAATATTTGATCATACAAACTCCACTCACAAAAAGGCACCAGAGTCACAAATCAAACCCCCCCACCACCCTCTCCTGCTGCGAGTTAGGTGTGCGAGGCAGCGGCGAGCGTACTTGCGGTATCGCTTGCGAGCGCGGTGGTGCGCCTCCAGCCCCTCGGACAGAGTCTTCAACTTCTCGGGCTCCACCTGCGTGAAGCTGTGGTCTCCGAACCACATGACCCACACCTGCGGCACGCGCGCACGGTAACACAGGGAAGGCAAAGGTCTCCCGTGTAGCCTCGGCAGACTGTCGGGGCAAGTGCTCGTTAGCGAACAGCAGCGGCTATGAAGGCCGGCACGGTGGCGCACGAGGGGGCGATTGGTGGGCCAGCACCACGCCCGGCCGCCTTTGTCTCCCCAATGACGATGTTTACACAAAGCACCAAGTACTCATTTGAGACTGAATCGACCTAGGGGAGGCCCAGGGCCGGTTCAGATAATCGTCACTGGTGTTGGCCGTGAGCGGGAATCGAACTCAGGTGGACGGGTTCATAGCGCAGCGCGCTAACTGCTGCACTACCGCACCCCACACACACAGACACACGCGTACACACACGTACCACACACGTACCACACACGTACGTACGCGTGTCCGCGCGTGCTCCATGTGTCCATGTCAGTGTCCACGTGTGTGCGTGTGTGTCAGCACGCCTGTGTAACTGGGTGGTGCTCTCCACCCACCCAGTCGTGTGCCGTGCCGGCCTTCAACTGGCCTGGCACAGGCGCCGTGGTGACGTGTACGGTGCCGGTAGCGCGTGTGCTCATCGTCGTCATCGTCGTCATTGTCGTCGTCGTCGTCGTCATTGTCGTTGTCGTCGTTGTCGTTGTCGTCGTCATTGTCGTCGTAGCGGTGCACCCGCGTGGCCGTGCCGGCGCCGCACCTTGCCGTCCTCGGAGCGCGTGGGGTGGGCGCTGCGCACCTCGTCGTGCCGCACCAGCTTGCCGGGCCACGAGGGGAAGCCCTTGATCTGGCCCCACACCAGGTCGCCCAGGTTGAACGTGCGGGGCCCGTAGCGAGCGTCGTGCACCTCGCCGGCCTCGCCGTCCTCGCCGCCGCCCCCGGCGCCGTCGGCGGGCGCCGGGGATCCCGGCGCCCGGCCGCCGTCCTCGTCCTCGTCCTCGCTGAGGCTGCGCGTGTCCGAGGGGCTCGGCGAGCACCCGTTCACCGGCTCCGGGCGCTCGCCGTTGCACGGGAACGCCGGCGCCTCGCCCGGCGGCGCCGCCGCCGCGTCCGGCGCCTCCTCCGCGTCGTCGGCCTCGCACGCCACGGACGCCTCGGACGGTTCGGGAGGCGGCGGGGTCGGCGCCGTCGCATCCGCCGTCCGGGGAGGCGCCGGCGGAGGGGAGGGGCGGCCGGTCTCCGCCGTCGACGCGCTGCGCTCCTCGACGCCTCGCGGGTCGCGCCAGCTTGCCGGGTTTTCGTCGGCAGATTGCGTCGCCGCCGCAGCTCGTGGCGACGGAGCGACAGTTTCCTCTCCGCCGGCCGCATCCGCTCCGCCTGCCGGCGCCTCGGCGGCGGTCTCGCCGGGCGGCGGCGGCGGCCGGGCGAGCGCCAGCAGCGATTGCGACAGCGACGGAGTCCCAGCCGGAGAAGGAGCGGCGGCGGCCGCGGCCTCGCGCACCGGCTCTGCGGCGCCGTCGCGGCTCCGCCAACGCTCGTCAGGTTCTCTCGGCGAGGCGCCGGCTCCTTCGCAGGTATCGCCGCCTCTCTGGTCCGTCTCGTCGGCGCCACGCCGGGGTAAAGTCACGTCGGAGTCGGCGTCCGCCGGTTGCGACGTCTCCCGCGGCGCTTCATCCCCGGCGCCGGTGCCGCCGCCAGCTCCGGCAGGCGTCGGCGAGCGGCTCGGTATCCCGCGCTCCTCCGGCGCGTCTCCCGCCCGCACCAATTCCTGGAACTCGCACGACTCGGCCGCCGTGTCCGTGCCAAACCCTGGGGGGGCGCCGTCGTCAGTCTCCGGTGCAGCCGCCGGCGACGTCACGGCAGACTCGGAGGCGGCGGCGCTCGGGACGGGAGGAGACTCGCGGTCCGAGGCAGCGGCAGCAGGGGACGACGCTCGCGCCGGCGACGTGGAGCCCGGCGACGGCGACCGGTCGGCGCCGGCGGCGCTGCCCAACGGCGACGGCGTGGGGGCGGTGGGCCCGCCGCCCTCGGCGTCGCGGTCCGGTTGGGGCCGCGTCGGGCCGGGCGGCGGAGGGGCCGCCGGCGCGGGGTCCGGACGGTCGCGACCGGCGGCGCCGTCAGCGGTGGCCGCCTCCGCGGCTCGGCCCACGCCGACCTGGCGGAGGCAGAGAGAAGGCCGCGGTTGGGACGCAGGCGGCCCTCGGCGGCCCTCGGCGGCACGGTGGAGCGAGGCCCAGAGTCTGGGGTTCTATCCGGGTCTCGGCCGTCCAATGGAGATTAAACCGAGTGGAACGAGCCGATGGTCTCATCATCCCGGTCACCAGCGACGCTTATTTTATATCGATATAACAGGTGTCAAGGTGATTAAAGAACGGCGACACGTATTGGTGGACCGGTTTAGATGGCAGGCGGCGTGTTAGTGGGTCACCACGCGGGGTGACGGGGGGGGGGGGTCACTCACCAGGTTGAGGAGGCACGTGGGGAGCAGCGGCGCCGTCAGGTCTTGCGAGAGAGCGGCGCTCGCCAGAGCTGGGAGCTCAGCTGGACGGACACGCGCACACGCACACACACAAAGATAAAGATCCCCCGTGTAGCCTTAACAGACTGTAGGGGCAAGTGCTGTTAGCGAGCACCTATGAAGGCCGGAACGGCACACGAGGGGGTGGGCGGCCAGCACCACGCCCAGCCGCCTTTGTCTCCCCAGCGGCGATGTTTACACACCGCACCAGGGGATGCCCAGGACCGGTTCAGATAATCGTCACTGGGTGTTGGCCGCGAGCGGGAATCGAACCCGGGTCACCAGGTTCATAGCGCAGCGCGCTAACCGCTACACTACCGCTCCCCACACGTGGACACACACACACACACACGCAGACACGTGGACACACACACGCACGCACGCACGCAGACACGTGGACACACACGCAGACACGTGGACACACACGCAGACACGTGGACACACACGCAGACACGTGGACACACACACGCACGCAGACACACACACGCAGACACGTAGACACACACGCAGATACGTGGACACACGTGAACACAGACGGACACACAAGCTGACACACATTCACGTACACACACACACACACGTTGACACGCGGATACACAAGCACAAGGACACACGCAGTGACACGCGTCAGGAACAGACGAAACACGTGTGACAATAGCATGGGGGAGGTCGTCCTGGGGTCACGCGCGCCCAGCTGGCCCTGCCGCGATCCTGGGTTTGTAACCGGATATCACGGCCGCCAAATCGAGATTCAACCGGGTCTCTCGCGTGCGCCGAGGCGGCGATGTCGGCCCCGCCATCAACGAATCAAATGTCGACCCCAAAGGTTTGTAGAGAGACCCCGAGGCCCACACGAGTTGTGAGGACATCAGATTCTCAAGCGAGTTTACTCCCTGCTCCCTCCATCGCCCATTTCCTCCTCATCTCCCCCATGCATTCACTTCCCGCCTCCTGCTCCCACAATCTCCCACCTCCTGCTCCCACAATCTCCCGCCTCCTGCCGTCTTCCACCGCTGCGCCCAACTCACCGAGGAGGCTTGATGTGAGCAGGGGGCTCAGCAGATGGGGCACCAGCGACGCCGGAAGCTTCTCTGCGCCGGCGCCACCACCCAGCGCCACCGCGGCCGCTCTCCCGCCCGGCGTCGGCAGCAGCCCCTCGCCGACCCCAACAGCCGTCGGCACGGCTCCCGGCGGCGCCTCCGCCGGCCCCTCGCCGGCGCCCCCCCGTCGCCGGCAAAGAACAAGCGGCTGCGGCGAGGTGCGGCGCCGCAAACTTGCCGGCGCCTGGCTCGTTCTGCTGCTGCGCCGGCGTGGAAACGACCGACTGCCGCCGTTGGTCGTCGTGAGGCGCCGGCGCGGGCCCTGCAGGCGCCGCGCCGGCGGCGGCGTCCTCCTCCGAAGCCGACGTCTCGGCGAGTTCCGACCGCGGCGAAGGCGCCAGCGCCGAAACGTCGCCGGCGGGCTGCGCCGGCGGCGCCTCCGCTTCTTCCCGAGGTAGCGCTTCGCCGCCGCCGCCACCGGCACCGCCGCACAGCGGGTTGAGCAGCCCTGCCGCGAGCTGCGGCCCCAGCGTCATGAGCGCCGGCAACGACAGCAGCAGCGAGTTGCCGGCCGCCGCCGCCGCCGCCTCCATGGACGCGGCGGCGGTGAGATTGGCGAGGAAGGTGGTGTCGGCGATGGCGCTCGCCAGGCTCGCCGGGTGCTCCCCGAGCGGCGACGGTGCCCCCGCGTCCGGGAACGGCAGGTTCAGCAGCATAGCGCCAAGCCCCTGCGCCGCCACCAGCGCCGCCAGCTGCTGCTGCTGTTGCTGGTGCTGCTGCGCCGTGAGCGCCAGCTGCAAGAGCAGCTGCTGCACCGCTTGCGACTCGGCGTCGGCGCCGGCGGGCAGCGGCGGCAGCGAGAACGCCGCCGGCGCCGACAGCAGCCCGAGGCTCTCGGCGAGGCCGGCGCCGGCGCCGCCGGGCGGCAGCAGCCCCGGGAAGGGCAGCGGGGGCAGCTGCAGGGCGGCGAGCAGCCCGGCCGGCCCGCCGAGCGACGGCAGAGTCGACTGGCTCAGCAGCGCCAGCTGCTCCTGGGCGAGTAAAGGGAAGGAGCCGGGCAGGGGCAGGGCGGTCGGCAGCGCATCCTGGGGGCTGCCGGTGCCGGACGGCGGCTTGGGGGAGGCGGCGCTCGGGTCCTCGGCGATGGCGGCGCCGGCGGCGCCGTCTCCGCCGGACTCTTCTAGCGGTTGCTCCGTCGGCGCTTGCGCCGTCCCGTCCGCGCCGGGCTGCTCCTCCGCACCTGGCGAGCGTGCGGCGCAAGCGACGCCGTCGAGGAGGGATGAACGGGTGTCAAGCGCAATCGCTGCGGACGCCGCACAAAGACCGTGGTCGCCGCATCATCGTCGCGCGGCGCTTGCAGGTGCGCTTCTGCGGCCGTCTGGAACGCTCTGCCCTTACGATGTTAGGAAGTCATTGGGAGCTGCGCACTTTTAAATCGTCATCGTCGAGATTGACAAACTGCTTTTGTGGTTAGTTTGTTGTTCTCCCCCCCCCCACACACCTCTGATTAGTACGGTTTGGCTACGGTGCAAATAGAGTTGAACGTACATACATACGTATGACCGTGTTCTCTGGATCACGGACAACATTGCTTTAAAACACAGGGTGGGGGGGGCGGGGCAAAGTAAGTTTGACAATGCAGAGAAGCTGATATTATCCACAACCATAATATATTTTTTTTTCGGTCAACTAGTAAGGTTTGTCACGTAAACAGAACGTGCCAATTCGTCACTAGTACAGCACACCGGTGTGTTGGAGAGCAAATCCACAACCATATTCTTAGGTTTTTTCGGTAAAGTCACGTAGGTATCAAGTAAATAATTTACTTGATACAGCTGTCGTGGCTGTGACGTGTTCCACCTGAAGACGGAAGCTTGTGTTGCCTCCGAAACGTCGTGATTTTTATTTTATTTTACTTTTTTAATGTTTTACTTACGTGACTTTACCGAAAAAACCTAAGAATAGGAATCCTTGCAGTCACGAAAGCTTCAAATCTAAATCCACAACCACTTACAATCTGAGTACAACGTTTGGCCAGTAATTACAACGAACTTCTGCCCGATGATGCTAGTTGTAATATTCACGCGATCAAACCCAACAAACCTATATCATTGAGGATATTGGTCGCGAAAGCCTACATGTTAAATTATCCACAACAATTGCCCATTTATGTACCCAGGAAAGCCTAAACGAGTCTCTCGCATTGAGTATTTTTTTGTTTTTTTCAGCATTAGGATGGTCTCGGCCGATAGCAGTTACAATGTATGGAAGGTAAAGTCATGTAGAAGGGAAATAATAAAATAATACAATAATTTGCCATGTTTTATGTTATTCTTTTATTATTTCCCTTCTACGTGACTTTACCGAAAGAACCAAGAAGATGAATCCCTGCAGTCACGAAAACTTTAAATCGAAATGTATGGAAGGGTTATTTAGCTGTGGGAGGAAAGCGGAGAACCAGGAGGTAACCCATGCAGGATAGGGACAACAAGAACACAAACTCCACACACAGAAGGTGCCCAAGGGGGCATCGAATCCCCCACTCACTGACTGTGCGGAGCAGGAGAGAACATACAAACAACAACAACCGCCATTCGCCACTAAGTGATGGTGACGTCATCACGGCACTTGTGCCAGGCTGTGTGCACTTTGAGGCCACGTGAAGTGTCGAACGCCCGCTGGCAGGAGGTCACGGGACAGACCCAAGTGCCATGGGTTGACTTGCTGAGATGACCGAGATGACTGGCTGATGCACCACCTGTGGCCCCTACTGTGCCAACTTGCTGTGCTTTAGCCACACGGCACTCCGCTCGTTGTTGTGAGCGTCGCTCCTCCGCCCTCCGTTGTTGCTGGAGGGCGACTGCCTCCAACTGCCCAGTAGCGGCCTTCACGAGCCTCCTCCACAGAGGCTGATCTTGACACCGCTGGTACCAGTCATCAACAAGTCTACTCAGCTCCACATCCTCCTGTACCACATCCTCCCATCTCTTCTCTAGCCCGTGCCGTGCCCGTTTAGCTCCCTCGATCCGGCCGAACAAAAGCTGTTGAGGCATGCGGTGGCTGGGCATGCGGGCTACATGACCCAGCCAATGCAGCCTGATGGGACCAGATCTTTCAAGAATTTGTGAGCTCCTCACACAATACAGCCGGGTTAAACAGTTATTATGATGTCATGTAGGGCAGTCTGCACACAATGGGAGATCATCTCTGCTGGGTGCTTTTCATGGTCTCAGACTCTGGACCGCCTTCGGTACATCAACAGATGGCACTTCAGCCAGCCACTCACAGGGGGTGACTACTTCTGCCAACATGAGGCACTTCAGTCTCAGCAGGGTCATCCCCACTTTGCCCCATGAGGTTTTCAAGGCTGAGGGATTTCCCCTCCCCCAAGACTTCACAGAAACGCTCAGAAAATCTGCAAACCTGTTCCTGGGGGTCGGAGATCGGATCACCGTTCCTTCCCCTAAGGATGGTTGATAAGGTGTGGCGCTGCAAGTTACTTATTTGATGTATTTAAATAGCGATTTGTGATTGCGGGCTACTGGGGCAGACTCCATCAACTCAGCAACCTGTGCCAACCACCACCCATCCTTGCAATGCCGCATGGCTCTCTCCGAACCTCTGAGTGAAGGCTGCGGTAAACGTCCTCATTCTCCGACATGTTATGCTGTAAGAAGGTGGGAGTGGGCCTGTCGCTTTTTCTCAGCCAGCCGGAACACCTGCTCCGTCAGCCAGGGTCTATGGGGAGGTCTGGACCGTGTACCCAAAGCAGCCATTGCAGCTTCATGAGCCACAGTCCTAAACCTCGCCCATTTCCCCTCGACATCAGGTGGAGTGGGGGACGATGCCAACCCCAGCCGCAAACGATGATGAAATTCTCGCTTGCAACTTTCATCAGCTAGCTGAGACCAGGCCACCTTAGGTTGTAAATGGGGTCGCGGGTGTACATCCACCACCGAAGTGGAAGACTGGCAGGCGCTTCTTACAGATGTCTTTCCGATGGTTAGTGGCCAGATCAGCTCCACGGTTGGTCCCGGTGTCAAGGACATGCACCCGCATGTGCTGTTCCATCACTATGTAGTCCAGCAGATGTTCTTGCTTGGACCCAGCATGCATCCATGATGTTGTGTGGATGCACCGATGCCGGAACAGTGTGTTGGCGATTAAAAGCCCATGGGCTTCAAAAAAATCTAGCAGCCTCCTACCGTTGTTATTGAGCTGATCCGGCCCATGCCTTCCAATCACTCCAGACCAGGTTCCAGGATCATGACACACTCGGGCATTAAAGTCACCCAACAGAATTACTAACCCGAGGAGCCACTCTTTAGCTAGCCCCTGTGATAGGTCATAGAAGGCATCCGACTCATTAGCCTTGCCTACATCCCTCCACCGAAGATGTTCATCTTCGGTGTTGATGGAAGCAACCACCATCATCACCACTCCTCGCCTCTGGTCGATGGGGAGGTGAGCCCGCATTAGCCTGGGGCTTACCGCTTCACACACCTCACCGCCAAGTTCCCATACCCCCTTCATTATTTTGTTTCGAAGAAGAGCCACTCCCTGTTGTTTGGAAGTCTCCTGTCCCGAGCATAGGACTGTCCACCCCTCATGGTGAATGAAACCAGAGCCGGTCCACCGGACCTCCTAAATATCACAGAGATCCAAGCTGTGCCGGTCCAGCTCCCGACAGGACTGGCAGCCTCTCCTCTGCAGTGAGCGTTCGAACATTCCACGTGGCCACTCACCTCACACACACTGTGGAAAACAGGGGGAGAGATCACACAAACTCCACTCACTCACAATGAACAGACCAGGGGGAGATCACACAAACTACACTCACACAGTGCAGAACAGGGGCAGAGAGATCCCACAAGCAAGCTCCAACACAGCGAGGGGCCGCTTGCCCCCAAGGCACGAGTGCCACCCTGCCAAGGGCTGCATACGAACGAGAGGAGAGAGAGATCCAACTAACAATACACCAACCGGCGACGGTCGTGTCCCGCCGGGCCTCGGCGCAATCCGGCGCCTCCGCCTGCGCCGCGCCGGCGTCGCCCCGGTCGCCCGCGGGGTCCTCGCCGCCGGCGCTCCCAGCACCCCCGGCGGGCAGGACGGGCGACGGCGCAGCCAAACTCGGCGCGGATTCTCCCGTTCCGTCCGGCGCCGGCGACGGCGTCGGGAGCCGGTCCACGGGGGTCGCCCCCCTCTCGCCGGCGCCCGACTCCGGCAGGGACAGATCCAGCCCCGCCTCCTCCTCGGGGTCCTTCCGCTCGTGCCCGCGAGTCCTGGCGTTCACGCCGGCGGCCTGTGCGCCGGCGGCAACGGCGGCAGCGCCGCTCGCGCCCGCGGAACGCTCCTGCGCTCGGCCCGGGCGAGCTCGCGCCCCCCTTCAACCGCGCGGTCGCCACGGCGCCGCCGGCACCATCAACGACCCCGTTGCCGGCGCCGCATTCGTCCGTACTCATCCCGGCGGCGACGGCACCGTCCAAGTCCCAGCCGTGACCCTTCGCCGCAGCGGCGGTGCCGGCGTCGTCCGGGGAGGCCACCTCGGCCGCCGCCGCCGGAGCCAGCTGGTTGCCCGCCGCCCTCGCGCCACCGGCGCCCGCCTGCTGCGAGCTCATGCTCTGCAGCAGCTGCGACATGGGGTGGCTCCCAAGCAGCCCGCCGCGCCACAGCACCTGCGGCGGGCCTTTCGGCGAGCCGGCCCTCCCGTCGGACGGCGCCGGCTGCTGCTGATGATGCTGCTGGTGCACCAGCTGCTGCGCCGGCTGCTGCTGCTGCTGCGGCACCTGCTGGCGGAGCATGCTCAGCACGTCGGCGGCGGTGGGGCCCGACGACGGCGCCGCACGGTGGCGCCGGTGGTGACCCCCGCTCAGCCGGTCGCGCAGGGACGGCGCCGCGCCCACGGGGCCGCCGGGGCCGGTGCCGGCGCCGTCCCCGCCGGGTAGCAGCACGCTGCCGGCACCCTGGAAGACGCCGCGCTTGCTCGGGAGGTCGGCGCCGCCGGGCTGCTTGCCCTGGTTGGCGAGCTGGGCCTTGGCGGCGGCCGACAGGAGGCTGCTGGCCGGGTAGGAGGTCGGGTTCTGTTGACTCAGCACCTGGAGAAGTAGGAGTGAGTGAGTGGGAGTGAGTGAGTGGGAGTGAGTGAGTGGGTGGGAGGAGGGGTTCTGTTGACTCAGCACCTGGAGAAGTAGGAGTGAGTGAGTGAGTGGGAGTGAGTGAGTGGGAGTGAGTGAGTGGGAGTGAGTGGGAGTGGGAGTGAGCGAGTGAGTGGGAGGAGGGGTTCTGTTGACTCAGCACCTGGAGAAGTATGAGTGAGTGAGAGTGGGAGTGAGCGAGTGAGTGGGGGGAGGGGTTCTGTTGACTCAGCACCTGGAGAAGTAGGAGTGTGAGTGAGTGAGTGGGAGTGAGCGAGTGAGTGGGGGGAGGGGTTCTGTTGACTCAGCACCTGGAGAAGTAGGAGTGAGTGAATGAGTGGGAGTGAGTGAGTGGGAGTGAGTGAGAGTGGGAGTGAGTGAGTGAGTGGGAGGAGGGGTTCTGTTGACTCAGCACCTGGAGAAGTATGAGTGAGTGAGTGAGAGTGGGAGTGAGCGAGTGAGTGGGAGGAGGGGTTCTGTTGACTCAGCACCTGGAGAAGTAGGAGTGAGTGAGAGTGGGAGTGAGTGAGTGAGTGAGTGGGAGGAGGGGTTCTGTTGACTCAGCACCTGGAGAAGTAGGAGTGAGTGAGTGGGAGTGAGTGAGTGAGTGGGAGGAGGGGTTCTGTTGACTCAGCACCTGGAGAAGTATGAGTGAGTGAGTGGGAGTGAGCGAGTGAGTGGGAGGAGGGGTTCTGTTGACTCAGCACCTGGAGAAGTATGAGTGAGTGAGAGTGGGAGTGAGTGAGTGAGTGGGAGGAGGGGTTCTGTTGACTCAGCACCTGGAGAAGTAGGAGTGAGTGAGTGAGAGTGGGAGTGAGTGAGTGAGTGGGAGGAGGGGTTCTGTTGACTCAGCACCTGGAGAAGTAGGAGTGAGTGAGAGTGGGAGTGAGTGAGTGAGTGGGAGGAGGGGTTCTGTTGACTCAGCACCTGGAGAAGTATGAGTGAGTGAGAGTGGGAGTGAGTGAGTGAGTGGGAGGAGGGGTTCTGTTGACTCAGCACCTGGAGAAGTATGAGTGAGTGAGTGGGAGTGAGCGAGTGAGTGGGAGGAGGGGTTCTGTTGACTCAGCACCTGGAGAAGTAGGAGTGAGTGAGTGAGTGGGAGTGAGCGAGTGAGTGGGAGGAGGGGTTCTGTTGACTCAGCACCTGGAGAAGTATGAGTGAGTGAGAGTGGGAGTGAGCGAGTGAGTGGGAGTGAGTGAGTGGGAGTGAGTGAGTGGGAGGAGGGGTTCTGTTGACTCAGCACCTGGAGAAGTAAGAGTGAGTGAGAGTGGGAGTGAGCGAGTGAGTGGGAGGAGGGGTTCTGTTGACTCAGCACCTGGAGAAGTAAGAGTGAGTGAGTGGGAGTGAGCGAGTGAGTGGGAGGAGGGGTTCTGTTGACTCAGCACCTGGAGAAGTAGGAGTGAGTGAGTGGGAGTGAGCGAGTGAGAGTGAGTGAGTGAGTGGGAGTGAGTGGGAGTGGGAGTGAGCGAGTGAGAGTGAGTGAGTGAGTGGGAGTGAGTGGGAGTGGGAGTGAGCGAGTGAGTGGGGGGAGGGGTTCTGTTGACTCAGCACCTGGAGGAGTGAGTGAGTGAGTGAGAGCGAGCGAGCGAGTGGGAGGAGGGGGGGGATTTTAGCAAGTTATGTTTGGGCGGCAGGGTAGCGGCAGTGATAACACTTGGTAATTGTTTTGTTACCCTTCTATCTGGCAACAAAACTGACACCTTTTTTTTACAAGGAGTCATGTTTGCATAGACCACAATACCTGCAGTCATAATGCAAACAAAAAACATAACTCTGATAATGTGCAGTGTCCTTGAAGTTGATTGGTCCACACCCGAGACAGCTTTCCTTAGGAGCCTAGTCTCACATGAACAAAAAGGTGTCAGTTTCGTTGCCAGATAAAAGGGTCAAAAACCAATTATCATATTTTTTACTGGCAAATGAGGTTCCAATGGTGATGACACTTGTTCGCTTTGCAGCAAGAAAGCCCTGGGTTCAATCCCCGACGACTCGTACACCCCCTTTCTGTGCGGAGTGTGTATGTCTCGCACCACGTGATCACAGACGATGTAAAATAGTGTCGGGGACCAGAGGGCAGCCTCTGTAGGACAGGGGACGGCTCCGACTCCCGTGCACGCAGCTTCACCTGGGCAAGCCCCGACATCGTGAAGACTCCCAGCAGTGTCAGGGACTCCGAAAGCAATGAATTACCCACACAATCTCTTACACACACACATTCAAAGACAAAGATTATCCTTATTGCTTTAAGAGACCGTTGGGACAAGTACTAGCTATGAAGGCCCGGCACACGAGGGGGTGGGTGGCCAGCACCACGCCCGGCCGCCTTTGTCTCCCCAGTGACGATGTTTACACACCGCACCTGGTACTCATTTGAGGCCGAGTCGACCGAGGGGAGGCCCAGCACCGGTTCAAATATTCGCCGGGAATGTAACCACTTGACCACCGCACGCACGCACACACACGCACACTTTCACACGACTACACACACGTGCCGGTGCTACGCCGCCAGACAACCCACCGCACCTGGCACAGCGGTGTGCCCAGGAGGCCCGGCTGTTGTTTTCCCTGCTGCTGGTGTGGCTGGTGGTGGTTGCTGGCGTACGAGTGCGACGCCGCCGCCGCCGCACCAGGCAGACCGATGAGAATGGACGGCGCCAGCTCCTTGTAGCCGGCGTCGCCGCTCAGCCGGGGCGACCGGGCCGCGGAACCCCGCGCGCCGCCGGCGCCCTCGACGCATCCCGAGCCGGAGCGCGGCCTCTGAGGCGAGGCGTCGGCACGGCAACCCGCGGGCCCCGCGCCGTGGTAACCGTCCGGCGAGCCCACGTGGTGCTGCTGGTGGTGGTGGTGAAGGTGCTGAGACGTGGATGTCGGCATCGTCATCGACGACGACGCCGCCGCCACCGCCGCCGCCGCCGCCGCCCGTGCCAACAGGTGGTTGCCGTGACCGCCCCCCGATCCGGCGCCACCGCCTCCTCCTCCCGCGCCGCCGTGCTTCATGGCGGTCGGCAGCGGCAGGTTACTAGGCAACGGCACGACCACCGGCGTGGCGTTGAGCGGCGAGGGCAGCGCAAACGCCGTGGGGTTCACGAACTGTCCGCCGGCGCCGCCGCTTGTAGCGGCGCCGGGATTGGCGGGCCGCGCCGGGATGGGATCCAGGATGCCGAGCGGATCTTTCTCAGTGCCGCCAACAGGACTGCGGCGCAGCGCGCACGCCGGCTTGCCACCGTAGTAGCCGTGAGCCGCCGCCGCGGCCGCGGCCGCCGCCGCCGCCGCCGCGGCCGCCGCGTGCTCCACCAGCGGGAGGCCGAACGGCGCCGCCTTCTTGGCGAAGGGGCTCTTGGGCGTGAGCGTCGGCGAGTGCGGCACGGCGCCAGCGCGGCTCGTGGCGGCCGCCGCCGCCGGCGGGCAGCCCGCGGGGAGCAGCCCTCCCGCCGCCGCCGCCGCCGCCGAGGGGCAGAAGCCCGGGCTGCACCGGCTGCCGTAGGCGTCGGGGCTGCCGACCGACTCGGCGCAGGGCGAGGTGGCGCCTTCGCCGAAGAAGCATGAGCTGCTGGAGGAGGCGGCGCTGCTGAGGCTGCCTTGGCTGCCGTAGTACGGAGACCGCTGGCCGCGCTCGCCGCTACCCGCTCGTTGGCGCCCCCCCGAGGAACCGGCTCCGGCGCCGCCGGCGCAGGCGTCCCGGGGCTCCGGCGTGCCGCCGAGAGCCCACTCGGAGCTGCCGAGCCGAGGCCGGGCGCCGGCGGGCACGGGCGGCTCGGGCGCCGCCGCCTCGCACGGACGCGCGGCGTTGGCACCGTGGCCGGCGCGCAGCCGCGACAGGAAGGAGTTGGCGCGCGCCGAGAGGCACGAGGGGAAGAGCAGCTCGGCACCCGGCTTGGGCCGGCCGGAGCGGCCGCCAGGCCCGGCGGTGCCGCCGCCGCCGCGTGGCGCGGGACGCACGCCGCCCTCGCCTGCAACGGGAGGGGAGGTCAGCGGTGGCGCCGTGGCGGTGGTGGCGAGCGGGCCCACGTGCCAGTGGCTCGGCGCGTGGCAAGTCACTCTCTCCGCCCGACCGACCGACCCATCCACCGCATCTACCCAACCAACCACAACGATCGCGCGGCCATTCACACTGGCCCTCGCACTCACCGGCAGAGGAGAGCACCATGGCGGTGGCGGTCGTGGTGCGGTGATGGTGGTGGCGGTGGTGGTGCCCTCCCGTCTCCATGCTCTTGTGGAGCGTTGCCATGGCGATTATCTTCCGCTTGTGGTTGCACAGCTTGGTCATGTCGGCGTCCGCCTTCACGTCCTCCGCCGAACGCGGCCGCACCGCAGCTCCGCGCTCAAAGTTGAACACCTGACCCAGGTGCGCGGGGGGGGGGGGTGAGATTGTGTATTGGTCTGTGTGTGTGTGCGAGAACATCGCCACTGGGGAGACAAAGGCGGCCGGGCATAGTGAGGGCAACCCACCCCCTCGTGTACCATTCTGGCCTTCGTAGGTGCTCGCTAACAGCACTTGCCCCACAAAGTATGCCGAGGCTAGACGGGGGATCTTTGCCGTTGTGTACAGGTAGCGCCCTCCAACAACAATGAAAGGCGGAGGGGCGACGCTCATAAAACAAACGAGCGGAGCACGCCTGGGGCAGCCACGTCACACCGAGTCGGTGAAGTAGGGAGCGCAGGTGGTGCAATCTGCCGGTCATCTCAGGCGGTCAACCCATGGCGCCTGCTGGGTCTGTTCCGTGACCTCCTGCCATCACCAGCGAGCCTTTGACATTCCACGTGGCCGCCTGACAGCTGCACCTAGCCTGGCACAAGCGCTGTGCTGACGCCCCCCGTTGTTGTTGCACAGGTCTGTTGGGCGTATGGGTCCATTCGTACGCGGGTCAGCCTGTGTTGCTGTGTCCATCTCTGTGGGTCAGTATGTGTCTGGTCAGTATGCGTCTGTGGGTCAGTATGTGTCTGTGTGGGTCAATATGTCTCTGTGGGTCAGTATGTGTCTGGTCAGTATGTGTCTGTGTGGGTCAGTATGTGTCTGTGTGGGTCAGTATGTGTCTGTGTGGGTCAGTATGTGTCTGTGTGGGTCAGTATGTGTCTGTGTGGGTCAGTATGTGTCTGTGTGGGTCAGTATGTGTCTGTGTGGGTCAATATGTCTCTGTGGGTCAGTATGTGTCTGGTCAGTATGTGTCTGTGTGGGTCAGTATGTGTCTGTGTGGGTCAGTATGTGTCTGTGTGGGTCAGTATGTGTCTGTGTGGGTCAGTATGTGTCTGTGTGGGTCAGTATGTGTCTGTGTGGGTCAGTATGTGTCTGTGTGGGTCAGTATGTGTTTGGGCAGTATGTGTCTCTGTGGGTCAGTATGTGTCTGTGTGGGTCAGTATGTGTCTATGTGGGTCAGTATGCGTCTCTGGGGGTCAGTATGCGTCTCTGGGGGTCAGTATGTGTCTGTGTGGGTCAGTATGTGTCTATGTGGTTCAGTATGTGTCTGGGCAGTATGCGTCTATGTGGTTCAGTATGTGTCTATGTGGTTCAGTATGTGTCTGGGCAGTATGTGTCTGTGTGGGTCAGTATGTGTCTCTGTGGGCCAGTATGTGTCTGGGCAGTATGCGTCTCTGTGGGTCAGTATGTGTCTATGTGGTTCAGTATGTGTCTGGGCAGAATGTGTCTGTGTGGGTCAGTATGTGTCTCTGTGGGCCAGTATGTGTCTGGGCAGTATGCGTCTCTGTGGGTCAGTATGTGGCGTCTGGGCAGTAGTCGTGCAGCGGTTCGCGTGCTATGCTCCAAAGTAAGCTCGCAATAATCGTCAGACCGTGAAGATTAATATCCGGCCGGTCTCCGACGTGTGCCTCGGCTTGCCAAAACTGCCTTCCGGCCAATATCTGGCACTGAGGTGCCTTAACCAATAAGTTGTATTATTAAAACGGATACTTTCTCTATTAAGCTGGGATAGCAAACACCCGTAGGATAATAAAACAGAAACAGAAACATCTGGGCTTCGGAAACTCCGTTCTGGAGAAGCTCCCAGCACGCGCAGTGAAACGTCGGACAACCACACACCGCAAGAGACCGCAGCCGGCAGCACAACCGCGGACACCCCACGCGGCCACGATGTCGTAACGCGTCGCGACAAACAAAGATCATCGCGGAGACCCCGAGCTCCAGCCGAGAGTGATGGGGGTCCCAGACGGGGTCTAGACAGTGGGTGATGGGGGTCTAGACAGTGGGTGATGGGGGTCCCAGACGGGGTCTAGACAGTGGGTGATGGGGGGTCCCAGACGGGGTCTAGACAGTGGGTGATGGGGGTCCCAGACGGGGTCTAGACAGTGGGTGATGGGGGTCCCAGACGGGGTCTAGACAGTGGGTGATGGGGGTCCCAGACGGGGTCTAGACAGTGGGTGATGGGGGTCCCAGACAGGGTCTAGACAGTGGGTGATGGGGGGTCCCAGACGGGGTCTAGACAGTGGGTGATGGGGGTCCCAGACGGGGTCTAGACAGTGGGTGATGGGGGGTCCCAGACGGGGTCTAGACAGTGGGTGATGGGGGGTCCCAGACAGGGTCTAGACAGTGGGTGATGGGGGTCCCAGACGGGGTCTAGACGGTGGGTGATGGGGGTCTAGACAGTGGGTGATGGGGGTCCAGACGGGGTCTAGATAGTGGGTGATGGGGGTCCAGACGGGGGTCCCAGACGGGGTCTAGACAGTGGGTGATGGGGGTCCAGACGGGGTCTAGACAGTGGGTGATGGGGGTCCCAGACGGGGTCTAGACAGTGGGTGATGGGGGTCCAGACGGGGTCTAGACAGTGGGTGATGGGGGTCCAGACAGTGGGTGATGGGGGGTCCCAGACGGGGTCTAGACAGTGGGTGATGGGGGTCCCAGACGGGGTCTAGACAGTGGGTGATGGGGGTCCCAGACAGGGTCTAGACAGTGGGTGATGGAGGTCCCAGACGGGGTCTAGACAGTGGGTGATGGGGGTCCCAGACGGGGTCTAGACAGTGGGTGATGGGGGTCCCAGACAGGGTCTAGACAGTGGGTGATGGGGGTCCCAGACGGGGTCTAGACAGTGGGTGATGGGGGTCCCAGACGGGGTCTAGACAGTGGGTGATGGGGGTCCAGACGGGGTCTAGACAGTGGGTGATGGGGGTCCCAGATGGGGTCTAGACAGTGGGTGATGGGGGTCCCAGACGGGGTCTAGATAGTGGGTGATGGTGGTCCCAGACGGGGTCTAGATAGTGGGTGATGGGGGTCCAGACAGGGTCTAGACGGTGGGTGATGGGGGTCCAGACGGGGGTCCCAGACGGGGTCTAGACAGTGGGTGATGGGGGTCCCAGATGGGGTCTAGACAGTGGGTGATGGGGGTCCCAGACGGGGTCTAAATAGTGGGTGATGGGGGTCCAGACAGGGTCTAGACGGTGGGTGATGGGGGTCCAGACGGGGGTCCCAGACGGGGTCTAGACAGTGGGTGATGGGGGGTCCCAGACGGGGTCTAGACGGTGGGTGATGGGGGTCCAGACGGGGTCTAGACGGTGGGTGATGGGGGTCCAGACGGGGGTCCCAGACAGGGTCTAGACAGTGGGTGATGGGGGGTCCCAGACGGGGTCTAGACAGTGGGTGATGGGGGTCCCAGACGGGGTCTAGACGGTGGGTGATGGGGGTCCCAGACGGGGTCTAGACAGTGGGTGATGGGGGTCCCAGACGGGGTCTAGACAGTGGGTGATGGGGGTCCCAGACGGGGTCTAGACGGTGGGTGATGGGGGTCCCAGACGGGGTCTAGACGGTGGGTGCCAGACGGGGTCTAGACGGTGGGTGATGGGGGTCCAGACGGGGTCTAGACGGTGGGGTGATGGGGGTCCAGACGGGGGTCCCAGACAGGTCTAGACGTGGTGATGGGGGTCCAGACGGGGTCTAGACAGTGGGTGATGGGGGTCCCAGACGGGGTCTAGACAGTGGGTGATGGGGGTCCCAGACAGGGTCTAGACGGTGGGTGATGGGGGTCCCAGACGGGGTCTAGACGGTGGGTGATGGGGGTCACAGACAGGGTCTAGACAGTGGGTGATGGGGGTCCCAGACGGGGTCTAGACAGTGGGTGATGGGGGTCCCAGACGGGGTCTAGACAGTGGGTGATGGGGGTCCCAGACGGGGTCTAGACAGTGGGTGATGGGGGTCCAGACAGGGTCTAGACAGTGGGTGATGGGGGTCCAGACAGGGTCTAGACAGTGGGTGATGGGGGGTCCCAGACGGGGTCCAGACGGGGTCTAGACAGTGAGTGATGGAGGTCCCAGACGGGGTCCAGAAAGGGTCTAGACAGTGGGTGATGGGGGTCCAGACGGGGGTCCCAGACGGGGTCCAGACGGGGTCTAGACAGTGGGTGATGGGGGTCCCAGACGGGGTCCAGACAGGGTCTAGACAGAGGGTGATGGGGGTCACAGACGGGGTCTAGACAGTGGGTGATGGGGGTCCCAGACGGGGTCTAGACAGTGGGTGATGGTGGGGGTCCCAGACGGGGTCTAGACAGTGGGTGATGGGGGTCCAGACGGGGTCTAGACAGTGGGTGATGGGGGTCCCGACGGGGTCTAGACAGTGGGTGATGGGGGGTCCCAGACGGGGTCTAGACAGTGGGTGATGGGGGTCCAGACGGGGTCTAGACAGTGGGTGATGGGGGTCCCAGACGGGGTCTAGACAGTGGGTGATGGGGGTCCAGACAGGGTCTAGACAGTGGGTGATGGGGGTCCAGACAGGGTCTAGACAGTGGGTGATGGGGGTCCCAGACGGGGTCTAGACAGTGGGTGATGGGGGTCCCAGACGGGGTCTAGACAGTGGGTGATGGGGGTCCCATACGGGGTCTAGACAGTGGGTGATGGGGGTCCAGACAGGGTCTAGACAGTGGGTGATGGGGGGTCCCAGACGGGGTCTAGACAGTGGGTGATGGGGGTCCCAGACGGGGTCTAGACAGTGGGTGATGGGGGTCCAGATGGGGTCTAGACAGTGGGTGATGGGGGTCCAGACAGGGTCTAGACAGTGGGTGATGGGGGTCCCAGACGGGGTCTAGACAGTGGGTGATGGGGGGTCCCAGACGGGGTCTAGACAGTGGGTGATGGGGGTCCCAGACGGGGTCTAGACAGTGGGTGATGGGGTCCCAGACGGGGTCTAGACAGTGGGTGATGGGGGTCCAGACGGGGTCTAGACAGTGGGTGATGGGGGTCCCAGACGGGGTCTAGACAGTGGGTGATGGGGGTCCCAGACGGGGTCTAGACAGTGGGTGATGGGGGTCCAGATGGGGTCTAGACAGTGGGTGATGGGGGTCCAGACAGGGTCTAGACAGTGGGTGATGGGGGGTCCCAGACGGGGTCTAGACAGTGGGTGATGGGGGTCCAGATGGGGTCTAGACAGTGGGTGATGGGGGTCCAGACAGGGTCTAGACAGTGGGTGATGGGGGTCCCAGACGGGGTCTAGACAGTGGGTGATGGGGGTCCCAGACGGGGTCTAGACAGTGGGTGATGGGGGTCCCAGACGGGGTCTAGACAGTGGGTGATGGGGTCCCAGACGGGGTCTAGACAGTGGGTGATGGGGGTCCAGACGGGGTCTAGACAGTGGGTGATGGGGGTCCCAGACGGGGTCTAGACAGTGGGTGATGGGGTCCCAGACGGGGTCTAGACAGTGGGTGATGGGGGTCCCAGACGGGGTCTAGACAGTGGGTGATGGGGGTCCAGACAGGGTCTAGACAGTGGGTGATGGGGGTCCCAGACGGGGTCTAGACAGTGGGTGATGGGGGTCCCAGACGGGGTCTAGACAGTGGGTGATGGGGGTCCCAGACGGGGTCTAGACAGTGGGTGATGGGGGTCCCAGACGGGGTCTAGACGGTGGGTGATGGGGGGTCCCAGACGGGGTCTAGACAGTGGGTGATGGGGGTCCCAGACGGGGTCCAGACAGTGGGTGATGGGGGTCCCAGACGGGGTCCAGACAGTGGGTGATGGGGGTCCCAGACGGGGTCTAGACAGTGGGTGATGGGGGTCCAGACGGGGTCTAGACAGTGGGTGATGGGGGTCCCAGACGGGGTCTAGACAGTGGGTGATGGGGGTCCAGACAGGGTCTAGACAGTGGGTGATGGGGGGTCCCAGACGGGGTCTAGATAGTGGGTGATGGGGGTCCAGACGGGGGTCCCAGACGGGGTCCAGACGGGGTCTAGACAGTGGGTGATGGGGGTCCCAGACGGGGTCTAGACAGTGGGTGATGGGGGTCCCAGACGGGGTCTAGACGGTGGGTGATGGGGGTCCCAGACGGGGTCTAGACAGTGGGTGATGGGGGTCCAGATGGGGTCTAGACAGTGGGTGATGGGGGTCCAGACAGGGTCTAGACAGTGGGTGATGGGGGTCCCAGACGGGGTCTAGACGGTGGGTGATGGGGGTCCCAGACGGGGTCTAGACAGTGGGTGATGGGGGTCCCAGACGGGGTCTAGACAGTGGGTGATGGGGGTCCCAGACGGGGTCTAGACAGTGGGTGATGGGGGTCACAGACAGGGTCTAGACAGTGGGTGATGGGGGTCCCAGACGGGGTCTAGACAGTGGGTGATGGGGGTCCCAGACGGGGTCTAGACAGTGGGTGATGGGGGTCCCAGACGGGGTCTAGACAGTGGGTGATGGGGGTCCCAGACAGGGTCTAGACAGTGGGTGATGGGGGTCCCAGACGGGGTCTAGACAGTGGGTGATGGGGGTCCCAGACGGGGTCTAGACGGTGGGTGATGGGGGTCACAGACGGGGTCCAGACAGTGGGTGATGGGGGTCCCAGACGGGGTCTAGACGGTGGGTGATGGGGGTCCCAGACGGGGTCCAGACAGTGGGTGATGGGGGTCCCAGACGGGGTCCAGACAGTGGGTGACGGGGGTCCCAGACCGCCTGTGCTCACCTTGTGTAGCACAAGGGGACACTCCAGGCCACACTTGCAGGTGCCGTCGGCGAGCAGGTAACTCTTCACCTCCTCCATGGAGCACAGCACGCTGCCTCCGGGACTGCAAGCGGACAGAGAACAAAGATTCCCCCACGCCACCACGTGGTGGCAGCCCCATTGCCCGCGATCGCTACACCTTCGTTTGGTTGCGCAGGAAGGGCGCAAACGAGTCTCGATAATCTTTTGCAGGAGGGTTCTGCCAAGTTGTTTTTTTTGCAGAGGGAGCAAGGAATGGAAGGGGGGGGGGCGATGTTGCTGCCTAGCGTGCAACATCAAACTGGGTACATTTTTTCTGGTAATTATTTTTGGCATTACGATGTTTTTGTAAAATACCGATTACATTGTGTGTGTGTGCGTGTGTGTGGGGAGCGATAGTGCAGCGGTTAGCGTGCTGCGCTATGAACCCGGCGACGGCCAACACCAGTGACGATTATCTGAACCGGTCCCGGGCCTCCCCTAGGTCGACTCAGCCTCAAATGAGTACCTGGTGCGGTGTGTAAACATCGCCACTAGGGAGACAAAGGCGGTCGGGCGTGGTGCTGGCCACCCACCCCCTCGTGTGCCGTTCCGGCCTTCATAGGTGCTCGCTAACAGCACTTGCCCCAACAGTTTGTTAAAGGCTATACGGGGGTTCATTGTTTTTTTGTTCTTTGTGTGCGTGTGCATATGCGCGTGCGTGTGTGCGTGCGTGCGTGTGTGCGTGCGTGTGTGCGTGCGCGCGTGCGTGTGCGTGCGTGTCAATTAGCTACTGGGGAATTGAATGCAGGCAATTTTTTCTGGGAGGCTTGATGCTTCACCACTG
Organism: Lampetra planeri; assembly: GCF_965212315.1. Taxonomy (NCBI): domain Eukaryota; kingdom Metazoa; phylum Chordata; class Hyperoartia; order Petromyzontiformes; family Petromyzontidae; genus Lampetra; species Lampetra planeri. The sequence continues at coordinate 8,143 of NW_027615080.1, read as the reverse complement.
ACCCTGCCTGTGAACCCCTTATCAGTGCCCTGCCTTATTACAGACCAATTCACCTTATAAATCTCAGTGTTCATCCTACAAAGTCCCATCACCACAAAAGGAGAAACACAAAAACGTATTTTTGTTGCCCGTATTGAAACGGCTGTACGCCATGTGGACCCGAAAACTCAATTTGCCTGTACAAGAATACGGGGTGAACCGCGATGGATTGACACGGTGTGCCACTGACCGTCAAGTACGGCAACCTGTAGCTGATGTTGCCACGGCCGTACCTGATGTATGGCGAGCGGTGGTGCAGCGGTTAACGCGCTACAGAGCCCGGCGACCCGGGTTTGATACCCGCTCACGGTCAACACCGGTGACGATTATCCGATCCGATCTCGGGCCTCCCCGAGGTCGACCTCTGCCTCAAATGAGTACCTGGCGAGGTGCGGAAACATCGCCACTGGGGAGACAAACGCGGCCGAGTGAGGTGCTGGCCACCCGCCCCCCTCGTGTGCCGGCCTTCATGAGGTGCCGCTCGCTAACAGCGCTGCTCCCCCCCCCCAGTCCGTGAAAGACGACACGGGGGAATCCTCGCACCTGGTGTAGGTGACGGCGTGCGACTCCACCTTGCGCTGCCACCCGACGGGCACCATGGCCGCCGCTGCCACCACCAGCACCTCTTGAGCGCCGGATGTCTCGCCCTCTTTAGCGCCATTCATGTCGCCGTGACGACTGCGCCGCCGCCGCCACCCCGCCCCGCCAACCCGCTCGTTCCCGCTCTCCGGCTCGGCTCCCTTCCAGCTCGCCCGCTCTCGTCCTCTCCCGTCCTCTCCCGTCCGCCCGTGGTCCGCACTGCGTCTCACGTCATGCTGGCGCGCTCGCCCCCCGAGCTGGCGCCGCCACCCGACGGCCGGAGACGCGGCGCCCCGCTGGGACGCGTCGCTGCTGTCGCCACCCCCGCTGCTGCGACCCGCAGCCGTCGTCGCCAACGACGATTCTCGTACTTCCAAGTCTTGTTCCCCTGCCCCCCCCCCACCCCTCCACAACCACCGCACCGGCCGAATCGATGCCGGCTTCTCAGCGGCGGTGCGGGGTCACCAGCGTCATCGCGACGGTGGATCGCCGGGCGACGCCACACCCTGCCGGCGATTTAAAAACGACGACGACGCCGACACGGCGCCTCTCGTCTTAGCCCGTCCGTCAACGCCAAAGCCACCGCTGGTCGGGACACGCGGCAGCAGCAGCCATGGTGACGGAGAAGCCAGGCCCTGAGCCGGCCGTGCCCTCGGCTCGCCCCTCTCGTCTCCCCGATCGCTTGCGGTGTAGGCGCCGGCGAGTCAGATTTTCCGTTTCGGTTCCTTTGGTCCGCTTCCTCGTCAGGGCCGCGCGGCGCGGCACGGATGAAGAGGGCCCCTCGTCGGGCCGGACGGCATGACGGCACGTGGAGCGAGAGACCTGGAAATTAAATATAAATAAACAAACAAACGCGCACGTGTCAACGCGAAAAGATCCTCCGCGCGGCCACACGCTGTGGAGCGGAGGCCGTTGCTGATAGCGGGCGACCGTTGAAAGGCCGTCCCAGTGCACACTCAAAGCGTCGAGGCAACCCCGAGTAGGCCCCCTGCACAGGTTCCAATATCATCAACCCACCAATGCCAAGCGTGGCGGGGAATAGAAACATCAGGCCATCATCGGGAATCAAACGAAGAATCGCAGCAATTAATTGAACCACGGGGCGGTGGGGGGGGGTGTCATCTTGCTCGTCTTGTTCATTCAATGCTCGTGGAGGCACATTCGCAAGCAACTTCCGCAATAGACTTGCGTGCATCGAAACCGAATCTCGCGTGCACAATTCCACGCGTGCACAGTCAGTATATGGAATCGTTGAAATCAAAGGGATCATCATTACACGCCTAACGAGTAAAGCCGCGCCCCCCTTTCATTATTACGCTTGGGGGATGCTGCGCTGTCTAAACCCAATTGAGTAACCTTGCAGATCATTTTTCAGCAACGGAATGTGGTTTGGCCAATACCAGAGACTGACTATTGTTACGGGAGTTTTGTTATAGCTACGAGAGGAAACCGGAGAATCCAGAGGAAACTCCATGCAGAGCAGGGAGAGAACATACAAACTGCGCACACAAAGCGCACCAGAGTAGGGCATCGAACCCAGGCTCTTCTTGCTGGCAGGCGCACACGTTAGCACGGTGCCACCCAACTCGAAAAACGACGACACGCCGCTGGGGGCGGCGGCGTCGAGACGAAGGGGTAAGAGCGGCGCGTGAAGGGGCGGTCCGTGGAACTGGCGAGACGGAGGCGCCGATCGGGAGACGCGCAAACGAGTTGGCAGTGGTGCGCGTGGTGCAGAGGTCGCAACCGGGTACCCGATACCCGGCTACCCGATACCCGGCTACCCGATACCCGGCTACCCGTACCCGGCCGGGTACGGGTAGCCGTTTGCGACCCTGGTCCGGCCGAGTACGGGTAGGCTGTGAGTCACTGGTGAGTAACCGTTTGTCACTCATTTCGGGTAGGGTACGGGTAGGGTACGGCTACCTGTACCCAGCCGGGTACGGGTATCGGGTACCCGGTTACGACCTCTGCGTGGGGGTGGCGACGCTGCCTCTGCAATTGCTGCACTACAACTCTGGAACTCGTTGCCCCCTCGAGGGGTCACGACTTGCGAGGCGCTACTTACAAATGTGAACATCACGCCTAAAGAAAAAGCTTCTTTTGTAAAATGTCTCTCTCTGGTTATTTTCAAACGTCTCTTCTTCTCGACTTGGTTGTTGTTAACCATGTTCTGCCTTCCCATGCGTAGCGGCCCTGAGACCGATTGCCTAAGGGCACTTTATACATTTACATTGTTGTTATTATTAAGCTCCTCCACGAGGAGAGAGCTCCAGACAGAGCATCTCCAGACGGTATCTTGGCCTCCTCTTTCAACGCTGGCCCGACGTTTTGGAAGAGGCGGTGAGCACCAACACTTTAATTCTAGATTTGAAGCTTTCGTGACTGCAAGGATTCACTCTTATTCTTTTTTTTTGGTAAAGTCACGTAGGTAAAAATGAAATTAAAATTAATAAAAAATAAAATAATAAAATCACGACGACGTTTCGGAGGCAACACAAGTCTCCGTCATCAGGTGGGACCGTCACAGCCAGATTTGCTGCATCAAGTGAGGCAGAGATTCCAAGATGCAAGTTCTTAAATACAAGTTAAGGGGGAGGAGAGGGGAGGGGGGAGCTTATCACACTTTACCCCACAGCAGGCGACCCTCCGACGGGCTGCGGTGCACCCGTTTGGTGGACCGAGGTGGCCAACAGGGTGGAATTGAAGCTGCCCACGCGGGAAAAATAAACCCGGTCCACCCTCGACTGTCACGCGCACCACTCGGCGCGCACGCCGTCACGAGCCTGACGAGAGATTTTTAAAACCGACGCGTCGTTCGGACCCTCGGCGTGTGCCACGCAGTTTCTCAAAGACGCCGGCGATTGTGGCCTTCCTTCCATTCTCTAGCGCCACGGTTGCCAGGAGATGTTAACCCCCTCGCCTGGTTTACAGGAGGTCGTGGGTTCAACCCCGACGCCTGTATATTTGGGGCTTGCATGTTCTCCCCGTGTTCGCGTGGATTTTTCTCCAGGTTCTCCGGTTTTTCCCCTCCACATTTTAGATGCTTTCGTCGATTATTTGGCTGCTATAAATCTCCACGCGCCAAACCGATTTGTCGAGCTATCGTTTGTGATAGCCAGGTCACGTCTAAAAGAGAGCCACATTGCTCAGGTGGGCCTCAGCTGGTAAAATCATATTTAAAATTGTTTATAGCTCCGCGTCGTGATATTTACTCGAGAGCTCTGCATTAGCAGAGCCCAATTAGCACGGTTGGCTACGTACGGTGCAAAAGAAGTTCACACATACGTACAGTGGATGCTACCAATTGCAATCCAGTTGTTAAAATTGCTTTCGGTGAAACGTAATTCGCCGGCTGGCCTGGCTACAATCCCAGTAAAAACACATTTATATTCAGTCTAATTCTACATTTGAAGCTTTCGTGACTGTGTAGTGGGTTCGAATTAGGTGCACACACACGCAGCTTGGAGGCAACACTATTTATTAAACGGTAAGTAATATAATGCTGTACATGAGGTGGTGACCACCTTCCTCAACTCACTAACACTCTGGAACGCGACACAGACTGGACCAGGCAGGCAACGGCCTGCCTGGCCCAGGACGACGACCCATGATGTCTTCACTTCGGAGTACAGTACAACAGCCTCGTTCTGCGTTCACACCACGCTTATATCTGCTTTGGCGTGGCCGGCTCCGCCCCGGCGTGGCTGGCTCTCTCCAGGCCACGCCTCACTTCCCCCACCTCTGGGAAGGTCCGGATCCCTCCAGCACGTGACCCCCCAGGCACCCCCTTGGGGCCCCCAGCCCTCGTACGGGCCGACACAGTAGTGACCGTTCTATGTCACTACATCTGCACGGATTTATATTCTTAGGTTTTTTTGGAAAAGTCACGTAGGTTAAAAATTAAAATTAATAAAAGTAAAATTAAAATAAATAAAAAATCACGACGTTCCCTTCTACGTGACTTTACCGAAAGAACCAAGAAGATGAATCCCTGCAGTCACGAAAGCTTTAAATCGAAATTTAATTATATTTAATTACGTTTTATTTTTTATTATTTTATTACTTCCCTTCTACGCGACTTTACCAAAAGAACCAAGAAGATGAATCCCTGCAGTCACGAAAGCTTTAAATCGAAATTTAAGCCGAATAGAATCCATTAAAATATGTTGATGCTGGCAAGGGAGGTCCCGTGATAGAACCCATTAGTTTAACACGCTGTAGTAGAAGGCTCTCGCGACCAATATTATCCACGAGGTTTTTTTGGGGGTAGATCGCGTAAATATAAATGTGCCGTTAAACCCGCCACCACCTGACACAGCCAACTAGTAAGGTTTGTCACGTAAACAGAACGTGACAATTCGTCACTAGTACAGCACTAACCGGTGTGCTGTACTAGTAACTAGTACAGCACAGAGCCAAGCCACAACATTTACAATCCGAGTACGACGTTTCGCCAGTAATTACAACTAGCTTCATCAGGCGACAGACAGATTTGTGGAGAAGTCCTCCTGTTTAGGTCCTTAACTAGAAGGGTAGGTGTGATGACAACACTTGCGTGCGCTCTTGGAGAATCCGTTAGGACAACCTCGCGTCAAACGACGGGTTCGCGGATATAGCGGAGCTACATCAGAAATCCCATATTCTTAGGTTTTTTCGGTAAAGTCACGTAAAAATCACGACGTTTCGGAGGCAACACAACCTGAAGACGGAAGCTTGTGTTGCCTCCGAAACGTCGCGATTTTATTTTACTTTTATTAATTAAAATGTTTTACCTACGTGACTTTACCCAAAAAACCTAAGAATATGAATACAGTCACGAAAGCTTCAAGTCTAGGTATCAGAAATCCCATCGCTCCACACAGCGAAGGAGTGGCGGCGGTGCCGACATGTGGCCACGTTCCCCACCTGCTCTGCCAGCGAGAGTCACGGCTCGGCCGCACGACGGTCACAACCGATGTTTATTTCGTCAGCCGCGGCTTAGGAAATCGAACGTAAGAGATCACCAGGTTGGGAGCGAAGTACGGTCTACCGTTCTATTTCGATGGTAGCACCGGTCGAGAATTAGAATCGGGGGGGGGAAATGTAGCATTTAAGAAACTTTTACAAGGAATGGATTTTAAATATAATTAAATCGACGCATTGTTAGATCTCCCAAGAGACGAGTTAAGGCAGAAATGCAGAGAAGAGGGGCGGGGGGAAGATTCAAAAACGGAGTTTGTAGTCGCGTCTTTTATGCAAAATTACGTCCGTTTTTTTCATCGAAAACTACTGGGGAAAGTTGCTTGCGTCTTTAAATAATAAATGAAGATCACGCTGCCCTCAGGAGACTGCACTCGCCTGAAAAACAATGACGTCACCGACTCGCTTACTCAGAAAAGCCACGAGTGAAAAGGGAGTCTCAAGGCCTTCCCGGAGGAGGGTCCTGCTACAGCAGGGAACGCGATGAAAAAGTTTGGCTCCATTTGAGTCAAGCGGAGAAACCTGGAGATAAAAAAACCACGATGCACGGCGGGGGTGCGGAAGGGAGCCAACACCTCCACACAGATGGATTCAATTGAAAAGGAGGCACAGTCACTTGGAATGTTGAGCAATAAATGCACTGCCGTACTCCGAGATTGAAAACTCATTTCTTTAGAAGTGCTTTGTGTATTAGTTTGTTTGTCCTTCCTCCCGTACCTCCGATTAGCTTAGCGCGGTATGGCTACGTACGGTGCGAATGAAGTTCTACGTACAGACACACACACAACCTCCCTGGCCAGAGTCTACGACCGCATGCCAGAGGTCGCAAACGGGTTTTGATTCCGTACCCGTACCCGGCCGCACCAGGGTCGCAAACGAGTACCCATACCCGTACCCGGCCGTACCCGTACCCAGCCGGGTACGGGTATCGGGTACCCGATTGCGACCTCTGGGATGCAGCCATGTTGCAGGCACGGGTGGGTTGATTCTAGGAACTTGAATTGTGAGAAGAGACAAGACGCTGGGAAATGAGTGACAAACGGTTACTCATCAAAGTCACCCGTCCCGCCATCTCACGGTGCGTAGCAGTGGTACGTCGCGCCTCGCCACACTTTACCTTCACTACATCATTTACGGGAAAATTGTTTCCGCTTAACGCGGCCCTTTTCAGGAATGCATCCCACTACTGCGACAGCGCTGATCGCGGGAATTGCCGCAGAAGAAACGACAAGGGCTTAAAAAGGTAGGTGAATGACGCTGTCTCCCCGACAGACCTGGTCTTCACCTGAGGATGGCTGCTTGCGTTGTGGCCGAAACGTCGTGCGAATTTTATGTTCATTTTTATTATTTTATTATTTCCCTTCTACGTGACTTTACTGAAAGAACCAAGAAGAAGTGGGATATGGGCAGGAAAGTTCGCTCCGACGATGGCCGAGCCAAGAGGAGGGAAACGCGACCAAGGCACCGTTCAACACGGAGATGGAGCTACGAAATAAGCTCGTGGACTGGAGCCAGCTGGAGTGTTGCCATCGCAACACCCGCGAGCGATGGCAACGGCTTGGGGGGGGGAGGCGATCAGATCGCGAGTGTAAATCACCTGCGTGCCTGGTGAACGTGAGTGACACCCCCCCCCCCCCGTGCCTTAGAGCCAGCAGTCCAAGGCGCAGGGACTGAGGAACAAAAACTGGAGACAAACGCCGACGACCAGGGACTGTGAATTGTGGGTTTGGAGAGTGCGGCAGTCAAGTTGAGCCAGCTTAGAGATTGTAATTCTAGATTTGTAGCTTTCGTGACTTCAAGGATTCATACTCTTAGGGGTTTTTTTTTTCGGTAAAGTCACGTAGGTAAAAAATACAATTAATAAAAGTAATAATATAAATAAAATGTTTTTTATTAGTATTATTACTTTTATTAATTTTAATTATATTTTTTACCTTAGTGGTTGTAGTTGGATGGGCGATCCCCAATGGTGCGCCCAGACAGTCGTTTTCAGTCAGTCCCCATGCCTCGGATGCATGCTGGGTTTTCTCCCACACGAAGCCAACCCACCTATTTATGGAATTGCCAAACATCCCAATGGAGCAAGGGAACCTCCTGTACGTTGGTACTTCTTTTCGCACCGCACGTAGTCAACCGTGCAGGTCGGAGGTGCGGGGGGGGGGGTCAACAAACACACAGAGCAGTTCTCCTGTAAAGAAGCTTTCCTGTATCATTGGCACAATGGACCAAACTGGCATTGCATGTCGCCGAGAAGATAAACTAAAAACTACCGAGCTGTACCGCTCCATCAGAAGCGACCTGCCCATCATAAAATGACAGCTCAATGCATTGACAAATAAAATTGAAATGTATAGCAGCCAAATACTCTAAATGCACGTTTCTAAAATGTGGAAAGAAAAAAGCGAAGGACCCGGAGAAAAAAATCCACGCGACCACGAGGAGAGACACACACGCAAACTCCAAATACACAGCAGGCATCAGGGTCGAGATGAAACCCACGACCGCCCGTGCACCAGGCGAGGAAGTTAACATCTCGGGGCCACCATGGCACCACACACGCAACTCT
>NW_027615079.1:72500-103397 GCF_965212315.1 Lampetra planeri | reverse complement strand
GATGATGCTGTTGGTGATGATGATGCTGCTGGTGATGATGATGCTGTTGGTGATGATGATGCTGCTGGTGATGATGATGCTGTTGGTGATGATGATGCTGTTGGTGATGATGATGCTGTTGGTGATGATGATGCTGTTGGTGATGATGATGCTGTTGGTGATGATGATGCTGTTGGTGATGATGATGCTGCTGGTGATGATGATGGTGTTGGTGATGATGATGCTGTTGGTGATGATGATGCTGTTGGTGATGATGATGCTGTTGGTGATGATGATGCTGGTGATGATGCTGCTGGTGATGATGCTGCTGGTGATGATGTTGGTGATGATGATGCTGTTGGTGATGATGATGCTGTTGGTGATGATGCTGTTGGTGATGATGCTGCTGGTGATGATGTTGGTGATGATGATGCTGGTGATGATGATGATGCTGGTGATGATGCTGCTGGTGATGATGATGATGCTGGTGATGATGCTGCTGGTGATGATGCTGGTGATGATGCTGTTGGTGATGATGATGCTGTTGGTGATGCTGCTGGTGATGATGCTGCTGGTGATGATGATGATGCTGGTGATGATGCTGCTGGTGATGATGATGATGCTGTTGGTGATGCTGCTGGTGATGATGCTGCTGGTGATGATGATGATGCTGGTGATGATGCTGTTGGTGATGATGATGCTGTTGGTGATGATGATGCTGCTGATGATGATGATGCTGCTGATGATGATGCTGCTGGTGATGATGCTGTTGATGATGATGCTGTTGGTGATGATGATGCTGCTGGTGATGATGCTGTTGATGATGATGCTGTTGGTGATGATGATGCTGCTGGTGATGATGCTGCTGGTGATGATGCTGCTGGTGATGATGCTGGTGATGATGATGCTGTTGGTGATGCTGCTGGTGATGATGCTGCTGCTGATGATGATGCTGCTGATGATGATGCTGCTGGTGATGATGCTGGTGATGATGCTGTTGGTGATGATGCTGCTGGTGATGATGATGCTGGTGATGATGATGCTGCTGGTGATGATGCTGTTGGTGATGATGATGCTGTTGGTGATGATGATGCTGTTGGTGATGATGATGCTGCTGGTGATGATGCTGTTGGTGATGATGATGATGCTGGTGATGATGATGCTGGTGATGATGATGCTGGTGATGATGATGCTGTTGGTGATGATGATGCTGCTGGTGATGATGCTGCTGGTGATGATGATGATGCTGGTGATGATGATGATGCTGTTGGTGATGATGATGCTGCTGGTGATGATGATGATGCTGGTGATGATGCTGCTGGTGATGATGATGCTGCTGGTGATGATGATGATGCTGGTGATGATGCTGGTGATGATGCTGGTGATGATGCTGCTGCTGGTGATGATGATGCTGCTGGTGATGATGATGATGCTGGTGATGATGATGATGCTGGTGATGATGCTGCTGGTGATGATGATGCTGGTGATGATGCTGCTGGTGATGATGATGCTGCTGGTGATGATGCTGCTGGTGATGATGATGATGCTGGTGATGATGCTGCTGGTGATGATGATGCTGCTGGTGATGATGCTGCTGGTGATGATGATGATGCTGGTGATGATGCTGCTGGTGATGATGCTGTTGGTGATGATGATGATGCTGGTGATGATGCTGGTGATGATGATGGTGTTGGTGATGATGATGGTGTTGGTGATGATGCTGTTGGTGATGATGATGCTGGTGATGATGATGATGCTGCTGGTGATGATGCTGCTGGTGATGATGATGATGCTGCTGGTGATGATGCTGCTGGTGATGATGATGATGATGATGCTGGTGATGATGATGATGCTGGTGATGATGATGATGCTGGTGATGATGATGATGCTGGTGATGATGATGATGCTGGTGATGATGATGCTGGTGATGATGCTGGTTATGTGATGCTGGTGGTGGTCGCGAAGCTGGTGGTGATGCTGCTGCTGCTGCTGATGATGATGATGGTGATGATGATGATGATGATGGTGATGATGATGCTGCTGTTGTTGACTGTGCTGGTGGTTGTTATTTCTGCGACCCAGTCTCATCCCTGTTCTTAATCTTGCCCTGCCTCTCTCCCCCCTCTCCCCCCTCCCCCCCCATACGCCGTTGCAGCCCTGATGCTCTCCCCCGTCTCGCCTGGCCCAGGAGCTCCCTAGGTGCAGCCGCCAAGAGTCAAGACGCCGGCTGCCCTCATAGTGAGTTGCAGCAGCGGTCGCAGCAGCAGCAGTAACAGTCTCCACCTCCACATTGTGTTTGTGTGTATCAGCTGCTCTTTCAGGGTGCCACCCACTGCGGTGGCGAGATGTTAACTATCTCGCCTGGTGGTACGCAGGAGGTCGTGGGTTCGATCCCGACCCTGACGATGCCTGCATTTGGCGAGATGTTAACTACCTTGCCTGGTACGCAGGTGGTCGTGGGTTCGATCCCGACCCTGACGATGCCTGCATTTGGCGAGATGTTAACTACCTTGCCTGGTACGCAGGAGGTCGTGGGTTCGATCCCGACCCTGAAGATGACTGCATTTGGCGAGATGTTAACTACCTTGCCTGGTATGTAGGAGGTCGTGGATTCGATCCCGACCCTGACGATGCCTGTATTTGGCTGAGATGTTATCTCCCACGCTTGGTATGCGGAAGGTCGTGGGTTTGATCCCGACCCTGACGATGCCTGTATTTGGCTGAGATGTTAACTTCTGCACTTGGTATGCGGAAGGTCGTGGGTTTGATCCCGACCCTGAAGATGCCTGTATTGGGCCGAGATGTTATCTACCTTGCCCGGTACGCGGGAGGTCGTGGGTTCCATCATGACCCTGACACAAGTTGTATATTTGTAATTTGTGCGCGTCTCTCCGTGGTGATCACGTGGAGTTTTCTCCAGATCCGTCGACGTGCCTTCGGAGTGTTTGACTGCTGCTATACATTTCCACGTGGTGATGATGATGGGCTACTATGATTTGTGATAGCTAGGTCGATTCTGAAAGTGCGCTACATGGTTTAAAGCTTTCGTGATTGCAGGGATTCATCTTCTTGGTTCTTTCGGTAAAGTCACGTAGAAGGGACAGACCTGAGGACGGCTGCTTGCGTTGTGGCCGGAACGTCGTGAGAATTATTTTATTATGTTTTATTTTTATTATTTTATTACTTCCCTTCTACGTGACTTTACCGGAAGAACCAAGAAGAGGCATGATTGTTGTTATTATTGTTACAAATGTAGTTTTTAAAATTCATTTTGGAACTGGTGGAGGGCGGTGATGCTGATGGTGGTAATTGAGGAGGTGGATCTGACGGTGATTGTTGGTCTGCGGTGGTCGTGATTACGGTGGTGATTGTGGTGGTAATTGTGGTGGTTGTTGTGTTTGTAGTAGTAGTGGTGGTGGTAGCGTTTAGTGCTGCGCTGCACTACGAACCCAGCGAGCCGAGTTCCAATCCCGTTTCACGGCCAACGTCGGTGTCGACTATTTGAACCGATTCCTGGGCCTCCCCCTAGGTCGACTCAGCCTCAAATGAGTACCTGGCGCTGTGTGTAGAAACATCGCCACCGGGGAGACAAAGGTGGCCGGGTGGGTATGGTGCTGGCCACCCACCCGGCAGCACATCGTGTGTGCTGCTGTGTCGGCCTTCATAGGCGCTGCGACTCGCTACTGACAGCACTTGCCCCGACAGCCTGTTGAAGGCTATACTGAGGTGCGGGGAACTTTGTCTCGTCTTTGTGATGATGATGATGGTGGTGGCGGTCGTGGTGGTTGTGGTCATGCCGTGGCGCGGTGGAATTTCTCTCGTCCGTTTTCGGAGGGTGGGGGCTGTGGGGGCGGGGGGTCCAGGGGGGGCAGGGAGGAGGGGGGGCGGACCCAGATTAATGAGTCGGAGCCAGAGGTCGCAAACGGGTTTTGATTCCTTACCCGTACCCGTACCCGGCCGCACCAGGGTCGCAAACGGCTACCCGTACCCGGCCGGGTACGGGTAGCTGGGTATCAGGTAGGGTACGGGTATCGGGGGGTACCCGGTTGCGACCTCTGGTCGGAGCTCTTGCTGATTGGCCGCCGCTGCTAACGAGCTCTCGCCCGCGACGGCAAATTGCCGAGTAACCCCGGACGGCGGTGGTGGCGGTGGTGGTGGCGGTGGTGGTGGTGGTGGTGACGTTCGCTCGCAATCGCCGCGTCGTCGGAGACGCTGAGGCAGCAAGTCCGTGGCTTGCACCGTCAGGGATGAACGTCTCTCCTCCTGCTGCTGCTGCTGCGGTTCATAATGGCCGTGCCGTGTACACTTAGGCAGCAACACTCACGTCCCGGGTTCAGCGCCCCATGAGGCCTCTGTGTCTCTCTGTGTCTCTGTGTGCCTCTCTGTGCTCGTGTGTGTCATGGGATTCGTAATAGCCAGGACGGGTGACGTCATACGTTTGAAGCCATGGGGGGCGGGGAGTGTGTCTGGTTGTATCTCGTGTCAGATGGTTTGTGATGGTCGTGTCTGAGACGCTTCGCCAGGACCGATGAATGACATCGTACGCTTGAAACCATGGGGTCTGGATGTGTCTTGAAAGGTGGTTTATGGTGGCCGTGTCAGAGACACTTAGAGATGTTATACATTTGAAGCCATTGCTTCTGGTTGTGTCTCTGTCAGAGGACTCTTACTGATAGGAACCTCCTGGTTACACCAGCCCACAGGGGATTATTGTGTCCGTCCGTCGTGCATCCAAAAATGGGAGGGGTGGGGCTGGGTGGGGAGGGGCTGGTGGTTGGTGGTGTCGGTGGTGGTGTCGGTGGTTGGTGGTGGTGGTGGTGGTGTCGGTGGTTGGTGGTGGGGGTGGTGGTGGTGGTGGTGTCGGTGGTGGTTTCGGTGGTTGGTGGTGGTGTTGGCGGGGGGGTGGTAGTCTCTGTGGTGGTGGTGTCTGTGGGGGTGGTGCCATCAGTGTCAGCGGTAGTGTCGCTATTAGCGTGCAGCGCTACTAACCCGGTGACCCTCGGTCCACTCAGCCTCAAATGAGTAGCTGGTGTAGCGGTTTGTAGTAAACATCGCCACTGGGGAGACAAAGGCGGCCGGGCGTGGTGCTGGCCACCCACCCCCTCGTGCGCCACCGTGCCGGTAGCCTTCATAGGTGCTGCTACTCGCTAACAGCACTTGCCCCAACCGTTTGTTAGAGGCTACACGGGGCGTCTTTGTAAGTGGTTGATGAGTGAGAGGAGGAAGGGTGGTTGAGACAAAATAAGCAGGAAATGAACTCAGTGCTGTTATGTCTGTGTGTCGTGTGACGCGTGTGTGTGTGTGTCGTGTGTGTGTGTGTGTGTGTCGTGTGACGCGTGTGTGTGTGTGTGTCGTGTGACGCGTGTGTGTGTGTGTGTGTGTCGTGTGACGCGTGTGTGTGTCGTGTGACGCGTGTGTGTGTGTGTGTCGTGTGACGCGTGTGTGTGTGTGTGTCGTGTGACGCGTGTGTGTGTGTGTGTCGTGTGACGCGTGTGTGTCGTGTGACGCGTGTGTGTCGTGTGACGCGTGTGTGTGTGTGTCGTGTGATGTGTGTGTGTGTGTCGTGTGACGCGTGTGTGTGTGTGTGACGCGTGTGTGTGTGTGTGTCGTGTGACGCGTGTGTGTGTGTGTCGTGTGACGCGTGTGTGTGTCGTGTGACGCGTGTGTGTGTGTGTCGTGTGACGCGTGTGTGTGTGTGTGTGTCGTGTGACGCGTGTGTGTGTGTCGTGTGACGCGTGTGTGTGTGTGTGTTGTGTGACGCGTGTGTGTGTGGCGTGTGACGCGTGTGTGTGTGGCGTGTGTGTGTGTCGTGTGACGCGTGTGTGTGTGTGTGTGTGTCGTGTGACGCGCGTGTGTGTGTGTGTGTCGTGTGACGCGTGTGTGTGTGTGTGTGTCGTGTGACGCGTGTGTGTGTGTGTGTGTCGTGTGACGCGTGTGTGTGTGTGTGTCGTGTGACGCGTGTGTGTGTGTCGTGTGACGCGTGTGTGTGTGTGTGTGTCGTGTGACGCGTGTGTGTGTGTGTGTGTCGTGTGACGCGTGTGTGTGTGTCGTGTGACGCGTGTGTCATGTGACGCGTGTGTGTCATGTGACGTGTGTGTGTGTGTAGCATTGTGTGGGGAGCGGTAGTGCAGCAACTTAGCGCGCTGCTCTACGAACCCGGCGGACCTGGGTTCGATTCCCGCTCACGGCCAACAACACCGGAGACGATTTATCTGAACCGGTCCTGGGCCTCACCTAGGTCGACTCAGCCTCAAATGAGTACCTGGTGCTGCGGTGCGTAGTAAACATCGTCACTCGGGAGACAAAGGCGGTCGGGCGTGGGGCTGGCCACCCACCCCCTCGTGTGCCGTGCAGGCCTTCAAAGCTTCTCGCTTGAACACCACTTGTCCCCAACAGTTTGTTGAAGGGTGTACGGGGCGGGGGGGGATCTTCGTCTTCATCGTTTGCATGGCATTGTGAAATTGCGTGGCTGTGTGTGTCCGATTGACATGCATACTGTGTGTGTGATGTGCCATTGTGTGTGTGTGAGCTTGTGCGTGACATCGTGGGTCTAATGCAGAGGTCGCAAACGGGTTTTGATTCCTTACCCGGCCGGGTACGGGTAACCCGTACCCTACCCGATACCCGGCCGGGTATGGGTAGGGTACGGGTATCAGGTACCCGATTGCAACCTCTGGGATGAAGCCGTGTTGCAGGCGTGGGTGGGTTGATTCTAGGAACTTGAATTGTGAGAAGAGACAAGACGTTGGGGAATGAGTGACAAACGGTGACTCACCAGTGACTCACGGCCTACCCGTACCCGTACCCGGCCGCACCAGGGTCGCAAACAGGTACCCGTACCTGGCCGGGTACGGGTACCTGTTTGCGACCCTGGTGGGGTACGGGTAGCCGGGTATCGGGTAGGGTACGGGTATCGGGCACCCGATTGCGACCTCTGGTCTAATGTGTGGGGTAAAAATGTGTGTGTGTTTAACACGTTGCCTTTCGAGACCAATGTTATCCATAATAGGGAGCTGTTTTGCGTTTTCCCACCGATTTAAGAACGAAACAGGAGGAGGATTTATCTTCTTGGTTCTTTCGGTAAAGTCACGTAAAAGGGAAATAATAAAAATAAAACAATAAAATTCAATTCTCACGACGTTTCGGCCACAACGCAAGCAGCTGTCCTCAGGTGAAGAACAGGTCTGTCGGAAAGACAGCGTCTGAATGAGCGCCACCAGGCTTGGCAGCGTATATTGAAGCTGGGTTGGAGGGGGAAGGGCGCCTTGACAAAGGAATTTGCATATCAAGAAGTTACAGCAGCAGAGGTTAGTGTAAATGCGATTGGTATTACCTTAGAGTCGCGGCATCTCTTCAGAAAGGTGAGAGACTCCGATTAGGTGAGCCTTCTTGTCACGGAGTTTGTTGAAGGATCTTAAAGTTTTGTGGAATCCCACTCCGCGGTGGCGGCTAAATTTCGATGTTAAAGTAGGAGGATTTCTCCGCAAGTCTGGCTGTGTCGCATGATGGGTGCCGGTTTTGTAATTACTGGCAAAAACGTCGGACTCGAATTGTAATGTTGTGGGTTTTACTCTCCCAACACACCACCATGTTTAGTGCTGTACCAGTTCACGGGACAAATCATCGCTAATTGGCTGCGTCGGTTGGTGGCGGGTTTAACGACACATTTTTCTGAGATTTAACCCGTAAAAAACTCTTATTGGTGTGTGTGTGTGCGCGCGTGCCTGTCGACCCCGTGGCACCTGCTGGGTCTGCCCCGTAACCTCTTGCCAGCGGGCGTTCGACACTTCACGTGGCAGCCTCAACGTGCACATAGCCTGGCACAAGCACCCTGGTGACGTCACCGCCAATTAGTGGCGAATGGCGGTTGTTGTATAGGGGAGCGGTGGCGCATCGGTTAGCGCGTTGCGTTTCGAACTCGGCGATCCGAGATAGATTCCAGCACACGGCCAACACCGGTGACGATTATCTGAACCCCCCCCCTGTCGATGATTATGATGATGTTGACTATACCTGGGGTGCCGTGGTGTATAGTAAACATCGCCACTGGGGAGACAAAGGCGGCCGGGCGTGGTTTCTGGCCACCCACCCCCTCGTGTTGCATCCGGTAGCCTTCACAGGCGCTGCTGCTACTCGCTACGAACAGCACTTGCCCCCTTTACTCCGGACCAGCCTTGAAGGCTACACGGGGGATCTTTGTCTTTGTCGGGTGTGCGTGTGAGTTGGGGGATGGGCAGCGGTCGTTTCAAGACTGAGTTCCTTACCCAACCTCCAAACGCACAAGGCATGAATACATAGAGGCAACCACCAAAAAATTCCCCGTACAGCCTTCGTAGACTGCAGGGGCAAGTGCTGTTAGCGAGTAGCAGCAGCACCTACGAAGGCCAGACACATACACACAGACACATACACACAGACACATACACACAGACACATACACACAGACACATACACACAGACACATACACACAGACACATACACACAGACACATACACACAGACACATACATACAGACACATACACACAGCCAGGCACATGCACATGCACACTGACACATACACACAGACACATACAGACACAGACAGCCACATACATACAGCCACATACATACAACCACACACATACACATGCACACAGACACATGCACACAGACACATGCACACAGACACATGCACACAGACACATGCACACAGACACATGCACACAGACACATACACACAGACATACAACAACAACAACCGCCATTCGCCACTAAGTGGCGGTGACGTCACCACGACGCTTGTGCCAGGCCATGTGCACCTTGAGGCCACGTGAAGTGTCGAACGCCCGCTGGCAGGAGGTCACGGGGCAGACCCAGGTGCCACGGGTCGACTGACCGAGATGACCGAGATGACTGGCTGATGCACCACCTGTGCCCCCTACTGTACCAACTTGCTGTGCTTTAGCCACCCGGCGCTCCGCTCGTTGTTGTGAGCGTCGCTGCTCCGCCCTCCGTTGTTGTTGGAGGGCGACTGCCTCCAACTGCCCAGTAGCGTCCTTCACGAGCCTCCTCCACTGAGGCCGATCTTGACACCGCTGGTACCAGTCATCGGCAAGTCCACTCAGCTCCACATCCTCCTATACCACATCACTCCATCTCTTCTCTAGCCCGTGCCGCGCCCGTTTAGCCCCCTTGATCCGGCCGAACAAAAGCTGTTTAGGCATGCGGTGGCTGGGCATGCGGGCTACATGACCCAGCCAACGCAGCCTTGCCTGCCGGAGGAGCTCACTGATGGGACTTTGCCCAGATCTTTCAAGGACTTGTGAGCTCCTCACACAATCCAGCCTGGTTAAACCCAGGATGGATCGTAGGCAGGCCAGCCTAAATGTTTCCAACCGGCGAAGATGCTCCACTAGGGGGGGTCCACGTTTCGCAAGCGTAGAGAAGGGAGGGAATGACCGTGGCCGAGAAGACCTGAAGCTTCGTGCGGAGCGACAGACCAGGTAGCTTCCACACAGCGTTACGCAACCGATGAAAAGATATTGCCGCTCGACTGATTCGGAGTGAGACCTCTGCTGATAAACTGGAGCCGGTCATAAGCACACTGCCCAGGTATGGGAAACTCTCCACTCTCTCCACAACTGCCCCATCACCAATTGGGAGTTGTGGGGGTGGAGTGTCCGATGGTACAAAATACCCAGGCAGGTGCTTAGTTTTGGTGGGGCTGATGGTAAGGCCCCACCTCTTAGTGGCACGCTCCAGTCTCAGCAGCAGCGTCTCCAACTCCTCTTCTGAATGAGCAGCTATTACCAAATCATCGGCATACATAACGTGGTTGACCAATAGGGAGCCATCCCTTGATCGCACCCGGGCGTCGATCAGCCTCCCATTATATCTGTACCAAATGGAAATTCCCCCGGTACAGCTATTGAAGGCTTCACGAACTACGCAGTCGAAATAGATGTTAAATAATGTGGGAGCCAGAGGACATCCCTGTCGCACCCCAAGGTGTACAGGGAAAGGCTCCGACTCCCGGCCACGTAGTTTTACCCGGGCCCGCTCACCATCATGAAGGTCCTTAATGATCGTGAGCAGAGGGTCAGGGACTCCGAAAGCACGAAGAACAACCCAAAGCCCAGTCCTACTGATGGTACACATACAGACAGACACATACAGACAGACACATACAGACAGCCACATACATACAGCCACATACACACAGCCAGGCACATGCACACTGACACATACACACAGCCACATACAGCCACATACAGACACATACAGACACATACACACAGACACATACACACAGACACATACATACACACAGACACATACACACAGACACATACAAATACCGCC
Organism: Lampetra planeri; assembly: GCF_965212315.1. Taxonomy (NCBI): domain Eukaryota; kingdom Metazoa; phylum Chordata; class Hyperoartia; order Petromyzontiformes; family Petromyzontidae; genus Lampetra; species Lampetra planeri. Next base: position 93,075 of record NW_027615079.1, on the reverse strand, counting down.
AGGCACATACACAAGGCAGGCACATACAGACACTGCACAAACGCACAGTCACGCACGCACACACACGCATGCGTCTTTCAGCCAGCCCATCCCCACACACACACACACAGGCACGCACAGGCACACACACGCACAGTCACACTCGCTCACACGCATATCTCAGCCAGCCCATCCCCCACTCACACGCAGTCGCACGCACGCGCAGTCACGCTTACACTCACACTCGCAGGCACACTCACAGGCACACTCACAGGCACACTCACAGGCACACTCACACACACACTCACGCGCACAGTCACACTCACGCGCACTCACACGCACACACACGCACAGTCACAGACACACACACAGGCGCGCACACACACAGGCGCACACACACAGTCACACACACGCAGTCACACACACGCAGTCACACACACGCAGTCACACACACGCAGTCACACACACGCAGTCACACACACGCAGTCACACACACGCAGTCACACACACACAGTCACACACACACACAGTCACACACACACACAGTCACACACACAGGCACAGTCACACACACAGGCACAGTCACACACACAGGCACAGTCACACACACACAGTCACACACACAGGCACAGTCACACACACAGTCACACACACACACAGTCACACACACACACAGTCACACACACACACAGTCACACACACAGTCACACACACAGGCACAGTCACACACACACAGTCACACACACACAGTCACACACACGCAGTCACACACACACGCAGTCACACACACGCAGTCACACACAGTCACACACACAGTCACACACACACAGGCACAGTCACACACAGTCACACACACACAGTCACACACACACAGTCACACACACACAGTCACACACAGTCACACACACACAGTCACACACACAGTCACACAGACGCATCGTTCAGCCAGCCCATCCCCCACTACAGCGGCGCGGTGACCGGTCCTGCTCAAGTGGGTCTCCTGCTGGTGCTAGGAGACCGTGAGTGTGTGTGGCTGTTTGTGTGTGTGGCTGTGTGGTTGTGTGTCTGTGTGTATGTATGTGTCTGGCTGTGTGTGTATGGCTGTGTGTCTGTGTGTGTATGTGTGTATGGCTGTATGGCTGTGTGTATATATCTGTGTGTGTATGTATGTGTCTGGCTGTGTGTGTATGGCTGTGTGTGTGTGTGTATGGCTGTGTGTGTGGCTGTTTGTGTGTGTATATGGCTGTTTGTGTGTGTGTATGGCTGTGTGTGTGTCTGTATGTGTGTGTATGGCTGTGTGTGTGTGTGTGGCTGTGTGTGTGTGTGGCTGTGTGTGTGTGTGGCTGTGTGTGTGTATGGCTGTGTGTGTGTATGTGTGTGGCTGTGTGTGTGTGGCTGTGTGTGTAGTGTTGCCCCCCCGCTCGCGTGCCGTGCCAGCCTTCAGTAGGTGCTCGCTAATAACATTTGCCTCAGTTTGTTCAATGGTATATGGGGATCTTTGTCTGTGACTGTGTGTGTCTGTGTGTATGAGTGACTGTGTGTGTGTGTCTGTGAATGTGTGATTGCGTGTATGTGTGTCTATGTGTGATTGCGTGTGTCTGTGAATGTGATTACGTGTGTGTGTGTATGTGTGATTGCGTGTGTGTCTGTGAATGTGTGATTGCGTGTGTGTCTGTGAATGTGTGATTACGTGTGTGGATGTGTGTATGTATGTGTGATTGTGTGTGTGTCTGTGTGTGTGTGATTGCGTTTGTGTGTCTGTGTGTATGTGTTATTGCGTGTGTGTATGTGTGATTGCGTTTGTGTGTCTGTGTGTATGTGTTATTGCGTTTGTGTATGTGTGATTGCGTTTGTGTGTGTGTGTATGTGTTATTGCGTGTGTGTGTGTGTGACTGGGGAGCGGTGGTGCAGCGGTTAGCGTGTTGCGCTACGAATCCGGCCACCCAGGTTCGATTTCCGCTCATGGCCAACACCAGTGACGATTATCTGAACCGGTCCTGGGCCTCCCCTAGGTCGACTCGACCTCAAGTGAGTAACCTGGTGCGGTGTGTAGTTAACATCGCCACTGGGGAGACAAAGGCGGCCGGGCGTGGTGCTGGCCACCCACATCCCTAGTCGTGTGCTGTTCGGGCCTTCATAGGTGCTGCTCGCTAACAGCACTTGCCCCTACAGTACGTTGAGGCTATACGGGGGATATTTGTCTTTGTGTGAGAGCCAGCCCTTATCGTGAGCGTGCGTGTGTGGAGGCGGGGGGGGGGCATGAGCGGTGGCGCAGCGGTTAGCGCGCTGCTCTACGAACCCAATGACTCAAGTTCAATTCCCGCTTACAACCACCACCAGTGGTAGCGATGATCTGAACCGGTCCCAGGCCTCCCCAAGGTCGACTCGGCCTCAAATGAGTACCTGGTGTAGCGGTGTGTAGTAGACATCGCCACTGGGAAGGCAAAGGCGGTCAGGCGTGGTGCTGGCCACCCACCCCCTCGTGTGGCGTGCTCGCTAACAGCACTTGCCCCAACAGTCTGTTGAGGCTGTACGGGGGATCTTCGTTTTTGGGATGAGCAAAACTCCCCTACCCCCACCCAACCCGCTTCCCTACCCCCATTCCCCTACCCCCATTCCCACACCCCCCACCCGCTCCCCCACCCGCTCCCCTACCCCCACCACCATCCCCTCCCCTACCCCCACACCCACCCACTCCCCTACCCCCACCACCCACTCCCCTACCCCCACACCCACTCACTCCCCTACCCCCACACCCACTCACTCCCCTACCCCCACCACCCACTCCCCTACCCCCACACCCACCACCATCCCCTCCCCTACCCCCACACCCACCCACTCCCCTACCCCCACCACCACCACCCACTCCCCTACCCCCACAACCACCCACTTTCCTACCCCCACCACCCACTCCCCTACCCCCACACCCACCACCATCCCCTCCCCTACCCCCACACCCACCCATCCACTCCCCTACCCCCACCACCACCACCACCCACTCCCCCCCCACAACCACTCACTCCCCTACCCCCCCCCACAACCACCACCCACTCCCCAACCCCCACAACCACTCACTCTCCTACCCCCACCACCCACTCCCCCACCACAACCACTCACTCCCCTACCCCCACACCCACCCATTCCCCCCCCACCACCACCCACTCCCCCACCACCACCACCCACTCCCCCACCACCACCACCCACTCCCCTACCCCCACACCCACCACCCACTCCCCTACCCCCACACCCACCACCCACTCCCCTACCCCCACACCCACCACCCACTCCCCTACCCCCACCACCCACCACCCACTCCCCTACCCCCACACCCACCACCCACCCACTCCCCTACCCCCACACCCACCCTTGTTTTTGCCTTCGCTTTACCTCGGCCACCCCCCACAGACATCACCACCTCCGCCTCCTCCTCCCGAGTGCTTGCGTGGGGGATGGGGGAAGGCGGCTGCTGGCTGCTGGCTGTGGCGGTGACTTGCGTGCCAAAGTGGGGACACCATTCTGCTGTCACGGCGTACGCGTTCGTGTTTCTCTGTAGGTGTGCGTGTCTGTAGGTGCGTGTGTGTCTGTAGGGGTGCGTGTGTCTGTAGGGGTGCGTGTGTGTGTCTATAGGTGTGCGTGTGTGTGTCTATAGGTGTGCGTGTGTGTGTCTAGGTGTGTGTGTCTAGGGTGCGTGTCAGTCGGGATGCATGCTTGCGTGTGTCTGTCGGTGGGTGTGTCTGTATGGGTGCGTGGGTGTGTGTGTCTCTCTGTAGGGGTGTATGTGTGTGTGTCTGTAGGGGTGCGTGTGTGTGTCTGTAGGTGTGTGGGTCTGTAGGTGTGTGTGTGTGTGTCTAAGTGTGTGTGTGTGTCTGTAGGTGTATTTGTGTCTGTAGGGGTGCGTGTCAGTCGGGGTGGGTGTGTGTGTGTCTGTAGGTGTGTGTGTGTCTGTAGGGGTGCGTGTCAGTCGGGATGCGTGCGTGTGTCTGTCGGTGGGTGTGTGTGTGTGTCTGTAGGTGCGTGTGTGTCTGTAGGGGTGCGTGTGTGTGTCTGTAGTGTGAGGAGCGGTGGTGTAGTGGTTAGCGCGCTACGCTATGAACCTGGCGACCCAACGCCGGTGACGATTATCTGAACCGGTCCTGGGCCCTCCACTAGGTCGACTCGGCCTCAAATGAGTACCTGGTGCGATGCGTAGTGAACATCGCCAACAGAGAGACAGACAAGGGCGGCCCGAGGGTGATGTTGGCCACCCACCCCCTCGTGTGTCGTTCCCGCCTTCATAAGTGCTTCTCGCTAACAGATATATGTCTGTAGGTGTGCGTGTGTGTGTCTGTAGTTGTGCGTGTGTGTCTGTAGGTGTGCGTGTGTGTGTCTAGTTGTGCGTGTGTGTCTATAGGGGTGTGTGTGTCTGTAGTTGTGCGTGTGTGTCTATAGGGGTGTGTGTGTCTGTAGGTGTGCGTGTGTGTGACTATAGTTGTGTGTGTGTCTATAGGTGTGTGTGTGTCTGTAGGTGTGCGTGTGTGTGACTATAGTTGTGTGTGTGTGTCTATAGGTGTGTGTGTGTGTGTCTGTAGGTGTGCGTGTGTGTTTCTGTAGGTGTGCGTGTGTGTGTCTGTAGGTGTGTGTCTGTAGGTGCGTGTGTGTGTGTGTGTCTGTAGGGGTGTGTGTATGTATCTGTAGGGGTGCGTGTGTGTGGTATATGGGGAGTGATAGTGTGGTGGTTAGCGCGCTGCGCTACGAACCCAGCGACCCCGGTTCGTTTCCCTCTCACGGGCCACCAACAGCAGTGACGATTGTCTGAACCGGTCCTGGGCCTCCCCTGGGTCGACTCAGCATCAAATGAGTACCTGCTGCGCTGTGTAAACATCGCCACTGGGGAGACAAAGGCGGCCGGGCGTGGTGTTGGCCACCCAACCCCTCGTGTACCGTTCCGGCCTTCATCTGTGCTCACTAACAGCACTTGCCCCAACAGTCTCTTAGCGCTACACGGGGAGAGCTTTGTATTTGTAGCTTACGTGTGTGACACGGTATGTGTGTGAGCTCTTATATGTGTGTGTGTGGTGTGTGTGTGTGGTATATGTATGTGTGTGTGTGGTGTGTGTGTGGTATATGTATGTGTGTGACGCAGTGTGTGATGTGTGCGTGTTGTACGCGTGTGTGACGCATTGTGTGTGTGTGTTAGCCACCGACCCTCTCGTGTGTGACATGCCGGCCTCCGTACGTGATAACAGCACTTGCCCCAACTGCCTATTAGAGGCTACACGGGGGATCTTTGTCTTTGGAGCGCTGTGTGTATGTGACGCAGTGTGTGGATGTGTGGTGAGGAGTCGTGGCATAGTGGTTATCGCTCTGCGCAGTGAACCCGGCGACCCGAGTTCGATTCCCGCTCACGGCCAACATCGGTGACGATTATCTGAACCGCTCGCGGGCCTCCCCTAGGTCGACTCGGCCTCAAATGAGTACCTGGTGTGGTGTGTAAACATCGCCACTGGGGAGACAAAGGCGGCCGGGCGTGGTGCTGGCCACCCACCCCCTCGTGTGCCACAGCGCTGGTAGCCTTCATAGGTGCTGCTTTCTAACAGCACTTGCCCCTACAGTCTGTTAGAGGCTACACAGGGGATCTTTGTAAGTGTATAGACGCTACTACTCGCTACTGCTAACAGCACTTGCCCCTACAGTCTGTTAAGGCTATACGGGGGATCTTTATCTTTGTGTGTGTGGGGAGCGGTGGTGCAGCGGTTAGCGCTACGCTGCGCTACGAACCCGGCGACCCGAGTTCGATTCCCACTCACGGCAACCAACGCCACCCAGTGACGATTAACTGAACCGGTCCTGGGCCTCCCCTAGGTCGACTCTGCCTCAAATGAGTACCTGGTGTGGCGGTGTGTAGTGAACATCGCCACTGGGGGAGAGACAAAGGCGGCCGGGCGTGGTGCTGACCACCCACTCACTCACCCCATTCACTCACCCAGCCACTCACTCACTCACCCACTCACTCACCCACACACTCACCCAGCCACCCACTCACTCACCCACTCACTCACCCACTCACTCACCCACACACTCACCCCACTCACTCACCCAGCCACCCACTCACTCACCCACTCACTCACCCCACTCACTCACCCAGCCACCCACTCACTCACCCCACTCACTCACCCAGCCACCCACTCACTCACCCACTCACGCACTCACTCACTCACCCAGCCACTCACTCACTCACCCACTCACTCACCCACACACTCACCCACTCACTCACCCCACTCACTCACTCACTCACCCACTCACTCACCCACCCACTCACTCACTCACTCACCCACTCACTCACTCACCCACCCACCCACTCACTCACTCACCCACCCACCCCACTCACTCACTCACCCACTCACTCACCCCGCTACTCACTCACCCCGCTACTCACTCACCCCGCTACTCACTCTCACCCCGCTACTCACCCACCCCTAGGTTCACTCAGCCTCAAATGAGTGCCCGGTGCAGCGGTGGTGTCGTAGTGAACATCGCCACTGGGGGGAGAGACAAAGGCGGCCGGGCGTGGTGGTGCTGGTAGCCACCCACCCCCTCGTGTAGCCACAGTGCCGGTAGCCTTCATAGGTGCTGCTACTCGCTAGCAGCACTTGCCCCTACAGCCTGTTAGAGGCTACACGGCAGGAGGGGGGCGTCTTTGTTGCTAAGCAAACCCCGTGGCCTCCTTCCCACGCGATGATGATTTTGGCGGCTGAGTGGATGAGCGGTCATCTCGCCCGCTCGCGCGCACGCGCCACACAAAGACAAAGGTCCCCCGTGTAGCTTTAGCAGGCTGCTTGGGGCAAGTGCTGTTAGCGGGCGCAGCAGCAGCAGCAGCAAGCATCAGCTGTGAAGGCTACCGGCGCTGTGGCACACGAGGGGGCATTTGGTGGGCAGCACCACGCCCGGCCGCCTTTGTCTCCCCCAGTGGCGATGCTTATACTACACACCGTTACACCAGGTACTCATTTGAGGCCGAGTCGACCTAGGGGAGGCCCAGAACAGGTGTTGGCCGTGAGCGCGCTAACCGCTGCAAATACCGCTGCCCACGCAAACACGCACTCACACACGCACATGCACTCACGCACACGCACATGCACTCGCACACACGCACATGCACTCACACACACGCACATGCACTCACACACACGCACATGCAAGCACACGCACGCACTCACACACACGCACATGCAAGCACACACACGCACGCACTCACACACACGCACATGTACTCACACACACGCACATGCAAACACACGCACATGCAAGCACACACACGCACTCACACACGCACATGCACTCACACACACGCACATGCACTCACACACACGCACATGCAAGCACACGCACATGCAAGCACACGCACGCACTCACACACACGCACATGCAAGCACACGCACATGCAAGCGCACGCACTCACACACGCACACGCAAGCACACGCACGCACTCACACACACGCACATGCAAGCACACGCACACACTCACACACACGCACTCACACACGCACATGCAAGCACACGCACGCACTCGCACACACGCACATGCAAGCACACGCACGCACTCACACACACGCACTCACGCACGCACTCACACACGCACATGCAAGCACACGCACGCACTCACACACACGCACATGCAAGCACACGCACGCACTCACACACACGCACATGCAAGCACACGCACTCACATGCACGCACACGCACTCACACACACGCACACACTCTCACACACGCACATGCAAGCACACGCACGCACTCACACACACGCACATGCAAGCACACGCACTCACATACACGCACATGCAAGCACACGCACGCACTCGCACACACGCACATGCAAGCACACGCACGCACTCACACACACGCACTCACGCACGCACTCACACACGCACATGCAAGCACACGCACGCACTCACACACACGCACATGCAAGCACACGCACGCACTCACACACACGCACATGCAAGCACACGCACTCACATACACGCACATGCACGCACACGCACTCACACACACGCACACACTCTCACACACGCACATGCAAGCACACGCACACACGCACGCACTCACACACGCGCACGCACTCACACACACGCACACACAAGCACACGCACGCACTCACACGCATGCACTCACACACATGCATGCACTCACTCACTCACACACACGCACATGCACTCGCACACACTCACACACGCACTCACACACATGCACTCACACGCACTCACACACATGCACTCACACACGCACTCACACACACGCATGCACTCACACGCACTCACACACATGCACTCACACGCACGCACATGCACTCACACGCACTCGCACGCACGCACATGCCCTCACACACACGCACTCACACACACACACGCACTCAAACACACGCACATGCACTCACACACTCACACACACTCACGCGCGCGCACGCACGCACTCACACACGCACACGCCCTCAAACACACGCACATGCCGTCACACACGCACTCACACACACGCACTCACACACACGCACATGCCCTCACACACGCACTCACACACACGCACGCACTCAAACACACGCACTCACACACACACACGCACTCACACACACGCACTCACACACACGCACATGCCCTCACACACACGCACTCACACGCACGCACTCAAACACACGCACATGCCCTCACACACACGCACTCACACACACGCACATGCCCTCACACACGCACTCACACACACACGCACATGCCCTCACACACACGCACTCACACGCACGCACTCACACACACGCACATGCCCTCACACACACGCACATGCCCTCACACACACATGCCCTCACACACACGCAATCACACACACACACACACGCACTCAAACACACGCACATGCCCTCACACACACGCACTCACACACGCACGCACTCAAACACACGCACATGCCCTCACACACACGCACTCACACACACGCATGCACATGCCCTCACACGCACGCACGCACATGCCCTCACACGCACGCACTCACACACACACACGCACTCACACGCACGCACTCACACACACGCACTCGCACGCACGCACTCGCACGCACGCACTCACACGCACGCACTCACACACACACACGCACTCACACGCACACACGCACATGCCCTCACACACACGCACAGCCAACGTTTTATTATTCATTGCCAAGTCCATTTGCACACAGCCTGCTCGCACACACGCAACACCTGCACACCACCATCGTCAGCCATGGCCAATCCACTGCTGGATGAAGGCCCTCTCCCCTAGTCGGCATCTCTCACGATCCTCATCGTTATCAGCCGCAGATGGTGGAGGTGGTGGATGATGAGGAAGATGATGATGATGATGAATTAGGAGGATGATGATGATGATGAGGAGGAGGATATGCAGGAGTAGGAGGAGAGGGTGGTGAGGATAGCTGGGGGATATGAGAGGGGTGGTGTAGGAGGATGTGAACAGCAGGCAGGGGGTGAAGGTGATGGAGGAGGGGGGAGCAGAGGAGGATGAACAGAAGGAGGAGATGCTGTAGGAGGAGACGGGTGGAGGAGGGAGGATGAGGGAGGGGGCTGGAGGTTATTTTGGGTGGAGCGGTGAGAGAAGAGGCGTTGGAGGAGGGGAGAGAAAACCAGGCGCACGGAACTCGCGAGAGGACGAGCTGAGCGTGCAATGGGGGAGGCTACGGCGGTGCTGATGAGCCGGTAATGTTGGTCCCTGAAGAATGTGTTTGCCTCGATAACGACACACAGCTCGTCTCTGTGTCTCTCTGTCCCCGTGTCTCCCTGTCCCCGTGTCTCCCTGTCCCCGTGTCTCCCCGTGTCTCCGTGTCTCCTTGTCTCTCTGTCCCCGTGTCCCCGTGTCTCCGTGTCTCCCTGTCCCCGTGTCTCCCTGTCCCCGTGTCTCCCTGTCCCCGTGTCTCCCTGTCCCCGTGTCTCCCTGTCCCCGTGTCTCTCTGTCCCCGTGTCTCCGTGTCTCCCTGTCCCCGTGTCTCCCTGTCCCCGTGTCTCTCTGTCCCCGTGTCTCTCTGTCCCCGTGTCTCTCTGTCCCCGTGTCTCCGTGTCTCCCTGTCCCCGTGTCTCTCTGTCCCCGTGTCTCTCTGTCCCCGTGTCTCCGTGTCCCCGTGTCTCCCTGTCCCCGTGTCTCTCTGTCCCCGTGTCTCTCTGTCCCCGTGTCTCCCTGTCCCCGTGTCTCTCTGTCCCCGTGTCTCCCTGTCTCCGTGTCTCCCTGTCCCCGTGTCTCCCTGTCCCCGTGTCTCCCTGTCCCCGTGTCTCATGTCCCCGTGTCTCCCTGTCCCCGTGTCTCTCTGTCCCCGTGTCTCTCTGTCCCCGTGTCTCCCTGTCTCCCTGTCTCCCTGTCCCCGTGTCTCCCTGTCCCCGTGTCTCTCTGTCCCCGTGTCTCTCTGTCCCCGTGTCTCCCTGTCTCCGTGTCTCCCTGTCCCCGTGTCTCCCTGTCCCCGTGTCTCTCTGTCCCCGTGTCTCCGTGTCTCCCTGTCCCCGTGTCTCCCTGTCTCCCTGTCCCCGTGTCTCTCTGTCCCCGTGTCTCCGTGTTTCTCTGTCCCCGTGTCTCCCTGTGCCCGTGTCTCTCTGTCCCCGTGTCTCCCTGTCCCCGTGTCTCCGTGTCTCTCTGTCCCCGTGTCTCCCTGTCCCTGTGTCTCTCTGTCCCCGTGTCTCTCTGTCCCCGTGTCTCTCTGTCCCCGTGTCTCTCTGTCTCCGTGTTTCTCTGTCCCCGTGTCTCCCTGTCTCTGTGTCTCTCTGTCCCCGTGTCTCCCTGTCCCCGTGTCTCTCTGTCCCCGTGTCCCCGTGTCTCCGTGTCTCCCTGTCCCCGTGTCTCCCTGTCCCCGTGTCTCCCTGTCCCCGTGTCTCTCTGTCCCCGTGTCTCCGTGTCTCTCTGTCCCCGTGTCTCCCTGTCCCCGTGTCTCTCTGTCCCCGTGTCTCTCTGTCCCCGTGTCTCCGTGTCTCCTTGTCTCTCTGTCCCCGTGTCTCTCTGTCCCCGTGTCTCCCTGTCCCCGTGTCTCTGTCTCCGTGTCTCCCTGTCCCCGTGTCTCCCTGTCCCCGTGTCTCTCTGTCCCCGTGTCTCCCTGTCCCCGTGTCTCCCTGTCCTCGTGTCTCTCTGTCTCCGTGTCTCCCTGTCCCCGTGTCTCCCTGTCTCCGTGTCTCTCTGTCCCCGTGTCTCCCTGTCCCCGTGTCTCCCTGTCCAGGTGTGCCCTCTTGTCCCCGCACCTCCCATTAGCACATTTAGCTACGTACTGCGTGAAATCATTTCAACACACACACACACAGCACGGTTGTTTACGTACGGCGCGAAAGAAGTTCAACAAATACACGTGCCCACAACTCGCTTGGGAAATGCACAGCAACCATTGCCACCCACACCACTCCGTGGCAGGACCCTCCTGAAAGAGAGTCTTGAGACTGTGAGGCATTCCTGAGTAAACACCACGTGGTGGTGGTGGTGGTGATGGTGATGATTATGATGGTGGTCACTATACCTGGTGCGGTGGGTAAACATCGCCACTGGGCAGACAAAGGCGGCCGGACATGGTGGTGTCCACCCCAGAGGTCGCAACCGGGTACCCGATACCCGTACCCTACCCGATACCTGGCTACCCGTACCCGGCCGGGTACGGGTACCTGTTTGCGACCCTGGTGCGGCCGGGTACGGGTAGGCCGTGAGTCACTGGTGAGTCACCGTTTGTCACGAATTTCCCAACGTCTTGTCTCTTCTCACGATTCAAGTTCCTAGAATCAACCCACCCGCGCCTGCAACATGGCTTCATCCCAGAAGTCGCAATCGGGTACCCGATACCCGTACCCTACCCGTACCCGACCGGATACGGGTAGGGTACGGGTACGGCTGGGTACGGGTACGGGTACCCCTTTGCGACCCTGGTGCGGCCGGGTACGGGTACGGAATCAAAACCAGTTTGAGACCTCTGGTCCACCCCCAACCCCCTCTTGTGTCATGCCGGTGCTTCGTAGGCGCTCGCAAACAGCAATTGCCCCAACAGTCTGTTAAGGCTACACGGGGGATCTTTGTCTTTGTGAAGTGCTGGGGAGTGGTGGTGTAGTGGTTAGCGCGCTGCGCTATGAACCCGGCCACCCAGGTTCGATTCCCGCTCACGGCCAACACCGGTGACGATTATCTGAACCGGTCCTGGGCCTCCCCTAGATCGACTCAGCCTCAAATGAGTACCTGGTGCTGCGGTGTGTAGTAAACATCGACACTGGGGGAGAGACAAAGGCGGCCGGGCGTGGTGCTGGCCACCCACCCCCTCGTGTGCCGTTCCGGCCTTCATAGGTGTTCGTTAACAGCACTTGCCCCAACGGTCTGCTAAGACTATACGGGGTATCTTTGTCTTTGGTGCTGGTGGTGGTGGTGATAGAGGAGGCTCGTGAAGGACGCTTGCTACTGGGCAGTTGGGAGGCAGTCGCCCTCCAACAACAGCGGAGGGCGGAGGAGCGACGCTCACAACAACGAGCCGAGCGCCGGGCGGGTAAAACGCAGCGAGTTGGCACAGTAGGGGGGCACAGCTGGTGCATCTGCCAGTCGTCTCAGTCGGTCAACCCATGGCACCTGCAGGGTCTGTCCTGTCGCCTGTCAGCGAGCCTTCGACACTTCACGTGGCCTCGGAGTGCACCTTGCCTGGCACAGGCGCCGTGACGACGTCACCGCCGCTTATTGGCGAATGGCTGTTGTTGTTGTTGTTGGTGGTGGTGGTGATGATGATTTTGGGAGTAATTATGATGATTTGAAGCTTTCGTGACTGCAGGAATCCACACTTAGGTAGAAAAAAAAATTAACCCGTAAAAACAAAGTTTTTCGCTATAAATCCTTTATATGCGTGGCATCGGTTTTATTTTATTATTCATTTCTGTTTTTCTTGAGTAAGTGTTTCATTTTTATCACATTGGTATTTTAAATTAAATATTAAAAAAAAAATTTCCTAAAAAGTGGAAAATTTTGGAAATTTCTTTTTCACGAAAATAAATTGTCACTCACAACGAGTCTGTGTGCAAAATGTCAGCTCGATTGGATCACGGGAAGTGGGTTAAAAAACGACCGAAAGATTTGCACAGTCGTAAGCGCGCAAGCAAGCAAGCAAGTGAACTTAATATAAAGGATTTAAAAAATTAACCCGTAAAAACAAAGTTTTTCACTATAAATCCTTTATATGCGTGGCGGCTAGAGTCCTCTCGTCCTCTTGCTTGAGATGGCTGCCACCTATGGGTCAGATGATTGCCTGCCACCATTAAGCAATTGGTAATTAAATATCATTTATTTTTTCCTAAATTGTCACGCACAACGAGTCTGTGTGCAAAATGTCAGCTCGATTGGATCACGGGAAGTGGGTTAAAAAACGACCGAAAGATTTGCACGGTCGTAAGCGCGCAAGCAAGTAAGCAAGTGAATTTAATATAAAGGATTTAATAATGATGACGATTGCTTGTGATGCGATCGAAATGTCGTGATGTATTCTTTTTCTACCTACGTGACTTTACCGAAAGAACCAAAGAGAATGGTAACGATGATGGTGATACAGGTGGTGGTGGTGGTGGTCATCTTGGTTGTTGTGGTTCTGATATTCGTGGTGTGGGTTGGTGGTCGTGGTAGCGATGAGATGGTAAGAGCAGCAATTTGAAGGACCCCCGCACAGACTGTGTAAGGAGGGAAGACGTAACGCCAGATGGTGACGGTAATGGTGGTGGTTGTGGTGGTGATGATGGTGGTTGTGGTGGTGATGATGGTGGTTGTGATGGTGATGATGATGAATTGTGGTTATGGTGATGATGATTGTGGTTGTGGTCGTGATGGTTGTGGTGGTGATGATGATGATTGTGGTTATGGTGATGATGATTGTGGTTGTGGTCGTGATGGTTGTGGTGGTGATGATGATGATTGTGGTGGTGATGATGATGATGGTGGTGATTGTGGTGATAATTATGGTGGTTGTGATGATGATGGTGGTTGTGGTGATGATGGTAGTTGTGTTAATTATGGTGGTGGTGGTGGTTGTGATGATGGTGGCAAGTTGTACCCACGCTGAGGAACCTTAACAGGGGGACGGAAGCAACGGCACTGACTTCTTGGCACTCTCGTGTGCGCGTGTGTGTGCGCGTGTATGTGCACGTGTGTGTGCGTGTACGCGTGTGTGTGCGTGTACGCGTGTGTGTATGTGTGCACGTGTGTGTACGCGTGTGTACGCGTGTGCGCGTGTGTGTACGCGTGTGTACGCGTGTGCGCGTGTGTGTGCGCGCGTGTGTGTGCGCGCGTGTGTGCGTGTGCGCGTGTGTGTGTGTGCGCGTGTGTGCGCGTGTACGCGTGTGTGTGCGCGTGTGTGCATGTGCGCGTGCATATGGGGAGCGGTACACGTGTGGGGAGCGGTAGTGCAGCGGTTAGCGCTACGCTGCACTACCAACCTGGCGACCCGGGTTCGATTCCCGCTCACTGCCAACCGGCGACGATTATCTTAACCGGTCCTGGTCCCTCCCCTAGGTCGACTCGGCCTCAAATGAGTACCTGGTGGCGGTGTGTAGTAAACATCGCCACTGGGGGAGACAAAGGCGGTCGGGCGTGGTGGTGGCCACCCACCCCCTCGTGTGCCTTCATAGTTGCTGCCGCTCGCTGTTAAAGGCTACGGTGGGGGTGTCCGTGTCCGTGTCCGTGTGTGCAGGGTGCCAGTGGCTGCCCCCAGGGCTCCCCATGCGTAGGTAGGGCGGAGTGGAGAAAGATGAGCATCAGCAGCGATGAAGTGAATTTCCTGGTCTACCGCTACCTGCAGGAGTCAGGTCGGTGTCTTTCACGCGCGCACGCAGCCACAACAGACCGCAGGGGCAAGTGCTGTTAGCGAGTAGCACCTATGAAGGCCGCAACGGCACACGAGGGGGTGGGTGGCCAGCACCACGCCCGACCGCCTTTGTCTCTCCCCCAGTGGCGATGTTTACACACCGCACCGGGTACTCATTTGAGGCTGAGTCGACCTAGGGGAGGCCCAGAACCGGTTCAGATAATTGTCACCGGTGTTGGCCGTGAGCGGGAATCGAACCCGGGTCGTTGGGTTCATAGCGCAGCGCGCTAACCGCTGCACCACCGCTCCCCAACCACACACACACTGACACAACCATTCCCACACACACCCGCACCACACAACCAAGCAATCGCACCCTCGCACATACACACACAACCACACAGCCATTCCCACACACACAACCACACAACCATATCCACACACACCCGCACACAACCAAGCAATCGCACACCCGCACACAACCAAGCAATCGCACCCTCGCACATACACACACAGCTACAGTCGCAACCACGCACACACAACCACACAGACATTCCCACACACACAACCACACAACCATTCCCACACACACCCGCACACAACCAAGCAATCACACCCTCACGCATACACACGCACATAACTGCAATCGCAACCACACACACTCACACAACCACAGACATTCCCACACACACAACCACACAACCATATCCACACACCCGCAGACAACTACGCAATCACACCGATACGCATACACACCCACACAACTACAATCGCAAGCACGCAACCACACACACACAACCGCCCACAGCTACAACCTTATACCCGTGCACACACACAAACTACACACGCATGCGCACACACCCGCATGCAGACACACACAGCTATAATCAGCACACACAACGACACAACCACACCCGCACACAGCCACACCTGCGCACACACACAATCAATGCGTAGTGTATAGTGTAGTGTGTAGTGTATAGTGTAGTGTGTAGTGTATAGTGTTGTATGTAGTGTATAGTATAGTGTAGTGTGTAGTGTAGTATGTAGTGTGTAGTGTATAGTGTTGTATGTAGTGTATAGTGAAGTGTATAGTGTAGTATGTAGTGTATAGTGTAGTATGTAGAGTGTAGTGTATAGTGTAGTGTAGTATGTAGTGTAATATGTAGTGTATATTGTAGTATGTGGTGTGTAGTGTATAGTGTAGTATGTAGTATAGTGTAGTGTATAGTGTAGTGTATTGTGTAATATGTAGTGTCTAGTGTAGTGTAATATTGCAGTGTATAGTATAGTGTGTATTGTAGTGTATAGTGTAATATGACAGTGTAATAGTGTAGTGTGTATTGTAGTGTATAGTGTAGTGTGTATTGTAGTGTACAGTGTAATAGTGTAGTGTGTATTGTAGTGTATAGTATAATATGGCAGTGTATAGTGCAGTGTACAGTGTAATATTGCAGTGTATCGTGTAGTGTGTATTGTAGTGTACAGTGTAATAGTGTAGTGTGTATTGTAGTGTATAGTGTAATATTGTATTGTATAGTGTAGTGTGTATTGTAGTGTATAGTGTAATAGTGCAGTGTGTATTGTAGTGTATAGTGTAATATTGCAGTGTATAGTGCAGTGTGTATTGTAGTGTGTATTGTAGTGTATAGTGTAATAGTGTAGTGTGTATTGTAGTTTATAGTGTAGTGTATAGTGTAGTGTAATATTACAGTGTATAGTGTAGTGTAATATTACAGTGTATAGTGTAGTGTATATTACAGTGTATAGTGTAGTGTAATATTACAGTGTATAGTGTAGTGTATATTACAGTGTATAGTGTAGTGTAATATTACAGTGTATAGTGTAGTGTATATTACAGTGTATAGTGTAGTGTAATATTACAGTGTATAGTGTAGTGTATATTACAGTGTATAGTGTAGTGTAATATTACAGTGTATAGTGTAGTGTATATTACAGTGTATAGTGTAGTGTAATATTACAGTGTATAGTGTAGTGTAATATTACAGTGTATAGTGTAGTGTATATTACAGTGTATAGTGTAGTGTAATATTACAGTGTATAGTGTAGTGTATATTACAGTGTATAGTGTAGTGTATATTACAGTGTATAGTGTAGTGTATATTACAGTGTATAGTGTAGTGTAATATTACAGTGTATAGTGTAGTGTAATATTACAGTGTATAGTGTAGTGTAATATTACAGTGTATAGTATAGTGTATATTACAGTGTATAGTGTAGTGTAATATTACAGTGTATAGTGTAGTGTAATATTACAGTGTATAGTGTAGTGTAATATTACAGTGTATAGTGTAGTGTATATTACAGTGTATAGTGTAGTGTAATATTACAGTGTATAGTGTAGTGTAATATTACAGTGTATAGTGTAGTGTAATATTACAGTGTATAGTGTAGTGTAATATTACAGTGTATAGTGTAGTGTACGCACGTCAAACTTTTTTTCTCGCCGTACCCAGCCAACCGTTACTAATAGTCGCCCCTCCCCACCACCGCTACCATCCCTCCCTCCCCGCCCAGGCTTCTCCCACTCGGCTTTCACGTTCGGCATCGAGAGCCACATCAGCCAGTCGACGATCAACGGCGCGCTGGTGCCACCCGCCGCCCTCATTTCCATCATCCAGAAGGGGCTGCAGTACGTGGAGGCGGAGATCTCGATCAACGAGGCGGGTGCCTGCACCTACGCGCCATGCACACACGTCACACGCACGTCACACGCACGTCACACGCACGTCGCACGCACGTCGCACGCACGTCGCACGCACGTCGCACGCACGTCGCACGCACGTCACACCAGAGGTCGCAAACTGGTTTTGATTCCTTACCCGTACCCGTACCCGGCCGCACCAGGGTCGCAAACGGGTTCAGATCACTGGTCAACACATTTTTTTTCTGGCATAAGGTATTCCAACCGTTTTAAGGTAATATTGGGGGGTGCTGATTCCAAATCTGGTATCAGTTTTTGTCTATCACATCAGGTTTTTGAGATGTCAAATATTGCATTTTCAATAAAAACTGCGGAAGAAAAATATTAAATAGATGTGGATATCTACATAAAATGATATTATAAACACACTATCCTAAAAATACAGCACCGTATTTTAACACTAAAGCAGTCACTGACTCGCAACAACTTGCAATCATAAGTGACAGAGTTAATTTCGGGTAAAATCAATGAAAATGGGGTATGCCGATAGCATAAAAATGAGATGTGATAGAGCAAATCTGATCAGATTTGGAATCGGCACCCTGAAATTAGTCTAAAACAGCTGCAAAAGTCCAGGCCAGAAAAAAACGTTTTTTTGATGACCAGTGCATCGGCACTGGCGTTGGTCATGAACGGGAATCGGAACTCCTTTTCGCCACGCACAGGCGCACGGCGCACCGATGGATACCGACTTAAGGCCGAGACGACCTAGGGGAGGCCCAGTTCCGTTTCAGTTTGACCGCACAGATCTACTCCCTTCACTGTGGACTCACGGTGGCTAGGAGATGTTGACTACCTCGCCTGGTATACAGGAGGTCGTGGGTTTGATTGCAACCCTAACGCCTGCTGCTGTATATTTGGAATTTGGGTGTCTCATCATCATCACGGTGGCTAGGAGATGTTGACTACCTCGCCTGGTGTACAGGAGGTCGTGGGTTTGATCCCGACCCTGACGATGCCTGCTGCTGTATATTTGAAGTCTGCGTCTCTCTCTCTCATCATCATCACGGTGGCTAGGAGATGTTGACTACCTCGCCTGGTACGCAGGAGGTCGTGAGTTCGATCCCGACCCTGACGATGCCTGCTGCTGCTGCTGTATATTTTGAGTCTGCGTGTTTCTCTCTCCCTGTGGTCGCGTGGATTTTTCTCCGGGTCCTCCGGTTTCTCCTTCCACGTTTAGAATGGAGACCACCTTGCTGCGTTTAGCAGCATTTTGGCTGTTGCTTTTCATTTTCCACGCGATGATGATCGGCCGCCGCTTGTGTTGAACAGCTGTCGTTTGCGATGTCCAGGTCGCTTCCGGAAAAAAAGAGATGCACGGCAGCTCAGTGAGGGCACCTTTATACGATGGTTTAAATAAGAATAGTTTGTGGGTATGTCTTCTTGGTTCTTTCGGTAAAGTCACGTGGAATGGAAATAATAAAAATAAAACATAATAAAATAATTCTCACGACGTTTCGGCCACAACGCAAGCAGCCGTCCTCAGGTGAAGAACAGGTCTGTCGAGAAGACAGCGTCTGAATGAGTAATATATAATTACTTATGTCATACTGATGACAATACCATATTCAGATGCTGTCTTCTCGACAGACCTGTTCTTCACCTGAGGACGGCTGCTTGCGTTGTGGCTGAAACGTCGTGAGAATTATTTTATTATGTTTTAGTTTTATTATTTCCATTCTACGTGGTGACTTTACCGAAAGAACCAAGAAGATGAATCCCTGCAGTGACGAAAGCTTCAAATCGAAATTTGTGGGTATGGTTATTTTCTTTAGACTTTGCCTGTAACCGCACGTGGAGTGCAGTCTCCCAGCGCCCTCTGCTGGGCTAAGTGGCAGCAGCAGCAGCAGCAGCGTCAGTATTAAAACGGGACCACCTTGCCAGTATCAAAGTGTGAAAATATAAGAATAGGTTTTACCCTTTCTGGCAATGAAAAGAGTGTTGATTCCCTGCAAAGGGTTTCTATTTGTTGTTTGACCATCTTAACCACCACCTGTTTTATTGCCAAAAAGTGTATAACACATTCCTGCGGAGGGAGCTGGTAGCAACGTTGGGTTGCTCGGTCAATGGCCTGCAGGGTCAACGGCCAGGGCGTGGTGTATTCCGCAAATATGCCCGACTGTGAGGGCGGGCACAAGCCGGCGTGAGTAGGTTACACGTTGAGTTTTATAAGGGCACCACGGGGTGACCAGCCCCTCCCCACCCAGCCCCACCCCTCCCACCCCCCGCCCAGCCCCTCTCCACCCAGCCCCCCTACCCACACTCCCCTCCCCACCCAGCCCCTCTCCACCCTCCCCACCCAGCCCCTCCCCTCCCCACCCTCCCCTCCCCACCCAGCCCCTCTCCACCCTCCCCACCCAGCCCCACCCCACCCAGCCCCTCCCTGCACGACGGACGGACACACTAATCCCCTGTGGGCTGGTGTAACCAGGAGGTCCCTACCAGTAAAACCTTGACTCAAAGCTTTCGTGACTGCAGGAATTCATATTCTTTGGGTCGCCATCGGGAAGACGACGACGACCGCTTGTGTTGCGATCGAAACGTCGTCGTTTTTTTGGTTATTTTTTGGTTATTTTCTTTGAACCTTTCTACGTGACTTTACCAAACGACCAAAACCTATTTCCTTTTTTCCGTATAATTCTCGGCCACAGTGGTGAATGTTACAGGGTTGTCCAGATGTCTTGTGACACCGCACCCTCTCCACCCCTTATTTAATTCTCTAAAACTCAAGGTTTTATTTAGAACATTAAGGTTTTATTTTGAACATAAATGAGTCGGCAAACGAAAGCAATTGCTACGGGGCAGAGGTCGCAACCGGGTACCTGATACCCGTACCCTACCCGATACCCGGCTACCCGTACCCGGGTAGCCGTTTGCGACCCTGGTGCGGCCGGGTACGGGTACGGGTAGGCCGTGAGTCACTGGTGAGTCACCGTTTGTCACTCATTTCCCAACGTCTTGTCTCTTCTCACAATTCAAGTTCCTAGAATCAACCCACCCGCGCCTGCAACATGGCTTCATCCCAGAGGTCGCAATCAGGTACCCGATACCCCTACCCGGGTACGGGTAAGG
>NW_027615079.1:0-67500 GCF_965212315.1 Lampetra planeri | reverse complement strand
TAGCAAACATCGCCACTGGGAAGACAAAGGCGGCCGGGGGCGGTTGCTGCCCACCCACCAGAGGTCGCAACCGGGTACCCGATACCCGTACCCGGCCAGGTACGGGTACCCGTGTGCGACCCTGGTGCGGCCGGGTACGGGTAGGCCGTGAGTCACTGGTGAGTCACCGTTTGTCACTCATTTCCCAACGTCTTGTCTCTTCTCACAATTCAAGTTCCTAGAATCAACCCACCCACGCCTGCAACGTGGCTTCATCCCAGAGGTCGCAATCAGGTACCTGTACCCTACCCGTTGGCGACCCTGGTGCGGCCGGGTACGGGTAAGGAATCAAAACCCGTTTGCGACCTCTGCCATCCACCTC
Organism: Lampetra planeri; assembly: GCF_965212315.1. Taxonomy (NCBI): domain Eukaryota; kingdom Metazoa; phylum Chordata; class Hyperoartia; order Petromyzontiformes; family Petromyzontidae; genus Lampetra; species Lampetra planeri. Next base: position 67,139 of record NW_027615079.1, on the reverse strand, counting down.
CCTCGTGTGGCAAGGCAGCGGCCTTCGTTGGCGCCGATGCCGCTGGCTAACAGCCCTCGCCCCAACGGTCTGCTAAGGCTACGCGGGGGACCTTTGTCTTTGTGGCGTGGGCGGAGCAGACAGCCACGCGGACGCCATGGAGGTGGACGCCGCCGAGGGGGACATTGAGATCCCCCCCAGCAAGGCGACGGTGCTGCGCGGACACGAGAGCGAGGTGTTCATCTGCGCCTGGAACCCCGTGTGCGACCTCCTCGCCTCTGGGTGAGCGGCGGCGCACTTCACCGCTCGCCCACGCTCGCTCACTCGCTCGCTCATCACCACGCTCGCGCACGCTCGATCGCTCGCCTCTCATCTGCTCACCTACGCTCCGCTCGCTCACCCACGTTCGCCACGCTCGCTCTCACCACACTCGCTCGCTCGTTCTCACCACACTCGCTCGCCCCTCATCCACTCGCTCACGCTCCGCTCGCTCGCTCACCACACTCGCCCCCCGCTCGCTCGCTCGCCCCTCATCCGCTCGCTCACCCACGCTCGCTCACCCACGCTCGCTCGCTCGCCCCTCGCTCGCTCACCCACGCTCACTCGTTCACCCCTCATCCGCTCACCCACGCTCCGCCCGCTCTCACCACGCTCGCCATGCTCGTGCTCTCACCTCGCTCGCCCGCTCTCACCACGCTCACCCACGCTCACCCACGCTCGTCACACTTCTCACCACGCTTGTCACACTTCTCACCACGCTCACCCACGCTCACCCACGCTCACCCACGCTCACCCACGCTCACCCACGCTCACCCACGCTCACCCTGACCGTGTCGTCTCCCTTCCGGCTCAGTTCCGGAGATTCGACGGCGCGTATATGGGACCTGCGGGAGGGTGGAGGCGGCGGTGGTGGCGGTGGTGGTGGTGTCGGTGGTGGCGTCGGTGGTGGCGTCGGTGGTGGCGTTGGTGGTGGCGTTGGTGGCGGTGCCAATCAGCTGGTGCTGCGCCACTGCATCCGCGAGGGCGGTCAAGACGTGCCCAGTAACAAGGACGTGACGTCACTCGACTGGAACGTGCGTCGCATCTGTCCTCCCTCTCCCTCCGTCTGTGTCTCTCTGTGTTTGTGTGTTTGTGTGTTTGTGTTTGTCTCTCTGTGTCTGTCTGTGTTTGTCTCTCTCTGTGTCTGTGTCTCTCTCTGTCTGTCTCTCTGTGTCTGTGTCTCTCTCTCCGTCTGTCTGTGTCTCTCTCTGTCTGTCTCTCTCTGTCTGTGTCTCTCTGTCTGTCTCTCTGTGTCTGTGTTTGTCTCTCTCTCTGTCTGTCTCTCTCTGTCTGTCTCTCTCTGTCTGTGTCTCTCTCTCCGTCTGTCTGTGTCTCTCTCTGTCTCTCTGTGCCTGTGTTTGTCTCTCTCTGTCTCTCTCTGTCTGTGTCTCTTTGTCTGTGTCTGTGTCTCTCTGTCTGTCTCTCTCTGTCTGTCTCTCCGTGTCTCTCTCTGTCTGTCTCCCTCTGTCTCTCTGTGTCTCTCTCTGTCTGTGTGTCTCTCTCCGTGTGTCTTTCTCCGTCTGTCTCTGTGTTTGTCTCTCTCTGTCTCTCTGTCCGTCTCTGTGTCTCTTTCTGTCTGTCTCTCTCTGTCTGTCCGACTGTCCGTCTGTCTCTCTCCGTTTCTCTCTGTCTGTCTCTCCATCTCTACTCGCTGCTAACAGCACTTGCCCCAGCGTTCTTCTAAAGGCTACACGGGGGATCTTTATCTTTTGCAGAGTGAGGGGTCACTCCTGGCGACGGGGTCCTACGATGGGTTTGCCAGGATATGGACCAAAGATGGTGAGTGGAGTTCAGCGTCCCTCCTTCCTCCATTCGGGGCTGAAGTTTATTATTCTGAACGTGGGCGCGACGGTGGCTAGGAGATGTTGACTACCTCGCCTGGTGTACAGGAGGTCGTGGGTTCGATCCCGACCCTGACGCCTGCTGCTGTGTATGTGGAGTCTGCGTCTCTCTCTCATCATCATCATCATCAGGGTGGCTAGGAGATGTTAACTACCTCGCCTGGTGTACAGGAGGTCGTGGGTTTGTTCCCGACGCTGACGTCTGCTGTAACTTTGGAGTTTGCGTGTCTCTCTCTACCCGTGGTGGTTGCGTAGATTTTTCTCCGGGCCCTGCGTTTTTTTTTCGCCCTCCACATTTAGAATCGACGTCACGCGTCTTAGGCGGCTGCTATAAATGTACACGCGATGATGATGATGATGATAATCCGCTACTTCGTGTGAGCATCGTTTGTGGTAACCAGGGGGTCGCATCTGAGAAAGAGCGACGTCGCAGCTCAGTGGGAGCTTGCTTGGTAAAAAATAAAACTTAGATTTCACCAATCAGCTTAAGTTTTATATTACACTGAGAAAACTTTTATCTGCTGATTCATGATTCCATAGAGACGAAGCATTGTTTGTTTTGTGGTGGTGGTGGTGATGGTGATGATGGTGTTGATGACGGCGGTGGTGGTGATGGCGGTGGTGACGATGGCGTTGATGGTGGTGGTGGCAGTGGTGATGGCGGTGATAGTGGTGGCGATCGTGGTGATGACGGTGGTGGTGATGGCGGTGGTAACGATGACGATGGTGTTGATGGTGATGGCGTTGATGGTGATGGTGGCGGCGATGATGGTGGCGGCGATGATGGTGGCGATGGCGGTGATGGCGGTGGCTATGGCTATGGTGATGGTGGTGATGGTGATGGTGGTGGTGATGGTGGTGATGGTGGTGATGGTGGCAATGGTGATGGTGGCAATGGTGATGGTGGTGATGGTGATGGTGGCTATGGTGATGATGGTGATGGCGATGATGGTGATGGTGGTGATGGTGATGGTGGCTATGGTGATGGTGATGGTGGTGATGGTGATGGTGGCTATGGTGATGGCGATGGTGGTGATGGTGGTGATGGTGATGGTGATGATGGTGGTGGTGATGGTGGTGATGGTGGTGATGGTGGCGATGGTGGTGATGGTGATGGTGGTGGTGATGGTGGTGGTGATGGTGGTGATGATGATGATGGTGGTGATGGTGGTGATGGTGGCTATGGTGATGGTGGTGATGGTGGTGATGGTGGTGATGGTGATGGTGGTGATGGTGGTGATGGCGATGGTGATGGCGATGGTGATGGTGATGGTGGTGATGGTGGTGGTGATGGTGATGGTGGTGATGGCGGTGATGGCGGTGATGGCGATGGTGATGATGGCGATGGTGGTGATGGCGATGGTGGTGATGGTGGTGATGGTGGTGATGGTGGTGATGGTGGTGATGGTGGTGATGGCGATGGTGGCGATGGCGGTGGTGATGGCGGTGGCGATGGTGGCGATGGTGGCGATGGTGGCGATGGTGGTGATGGCGATGATGGCGATGATGGTGATGGTGGCGTGCCGCTCCCGTGCCTGTCAGGGAACCTGGCGAGCACGCTGGGGCAGCACAAGGGCCCCATCTTCGCGCTCAAGTGGAACAAGCGCGGCAACTACATCCTGAGTGCCGGCGTCGACAAGGTGGAGCACGCACACCACACACACCGCACACGCACACCGCACACACACCACGCACACACACCACACACGCACACCACGCACACCACACACGCACACCACGCACACCACACACACACACCACGCACACCACACACGCACACCACGCACACCACACGCACACCACACGCACACCACGCACACCACGCACACCACACACACCACACACACACCACACGCACACCACACACACCACACGCACCACACGCACACCACACACACACGCCACACGCACACCACACGCACACGCCACACGCACACACCATTTGTCCATCTGTTCATACGTGTGTGTATAACGCGTCTTTAGCGCGTGTATATATAGTGCATGTGCAGTGTGTGTATAGCGTGTGTATAGCGTGTGTATAACGTGTCTATAGCGTGTATATAACGTGTGTATAGCGTGTCTATAACGTGTGTATAGCGTGTCTATAACGTGTGTATAGCGTGTCTATAACGTGTGTATAGCGTGTCTATAACGTGTCTATAGCGTGTGTATAGCGTGTCTATAGCGTGTGTATAGCGTGTCTATAGCACGTGAATCACACGTAAAGTGTGTGTATAGTGTGTTTAGCGTGTATATAACTTGTGTATAGTGTATATAAAGTATGTGTTTAGCGTGTGTATAGTATGTATAAAGTGTGTGTATAACTTGTGTATAGTGTGTGTAAAGTATGTGTATAGCGTGTGTTTAGCGTGTGTATAACTTGTGTATAGTGTGTAAAGTGTGTGTATAGTGTGTGTATAACGTGTGTATAGTATGTGTTTAGCGTGTGTATAACGTGTGTTTAGCGTGTGTTTAGCGTGTGTATAACGTGTGTATAGTATGTGTTTAGCGTGTGTTTAGCGTGTGTTTAGCGTGTGTATAACGTGTGTGCGCGTGTTTTCCTGTAGACGACCATCATTTGGGACGCTCACACGGGAGAGGCCAAACAGCAGTTCCCCTTCCACTCTGGTACGTGTGTGAGCGTGTACTTGTGTGTGAGCGTGTGTGTGTGTGTGTGTGAGCGTGTGTGTGTGTGTGTGAGTGTGTGTGTGTGTGAGCATGTACTTGTGTGTGAGCGTGTGTGAGCGTGTGTGTGTGTGTGTGTGAGCGTGTACTTGTGTGTGAGCGTCTTGGTGAGTGTGTGTGTGTGAGCGTGTACTTGTGTGTGAGCGTCTTGGTGAGCGTGTGTGTGTGAGCGTGTGTACGTGTGTGTGTGAGCGTGTGTACGTGTACGAGTGTGTGTACGTGTGTGTGTGTGTGACCGTGTACAAGTGTGTGTACGTGTGCGAGCGTGTACGAGTGTGTGAGCATGTGTGTGTGAGTGCGTGTACGTGAGTGGGCACTCATTGTAGTGAGTGAGTGGGCACTTAACCGTGCGAGCGAGGGTGAGCGTCTCCTCACCGTGGCGGGTGAGCGTCTCCTCACCGTGGCGGGTGAGCGTCTCCTCACCGTGGAGGGTGAGCGTCCCCTCCTCCTCCTCCTCACCGTGGCGGTTTATCCCCCACAGCCCCAGCGTTGGACGTGGACTGGCAGAGCAACACCAGCTTTGCCTCGTGCAGCACCGACATGTGCATCCACATCTGTCGCCTGGGCGCCGACCGGCCAATCAAGACCTTCCAGGGTCACACGGTACGGGGGTGAGGGGGCGGGGGGGGAGACACGGTGGGGGTGGGGGGGGTGGTACAGTGAGACACGCGGGGAGACACGGGGTGGGGCGCACGGGGGCACGCAATAAGGGGTAGACACGGGGACGTGGAGGGAGACACACTGAGAGACAGGGGCGCAGGGAGACACCGGGACATGTAGGGAGACACACAGAGAGACAGGGACACACAGGGAGACACGGGGACATGTAGGGAGACACACAGAGAGACAGGGACACACAGGGAGACACGGGGAGAAATGGGACGCGCCAGGAGACACATGGAGAGCCTCTAATGAGTAACCCCGGTACCCGGTGCGATTTGTAAACATCGCCACGGGAGAGACAAAGACGGCCGGGCGTGGTGCCGGCCGGCCACCCGCCGTGCGCCGCCGTGCCGGCCTTGGAAGGCCTTGCCGCTACTTGCCGACAGCGGCACCCCCCCCCCCCGCCCGCGCTTTGTCGAGGCTACGCGGGTGACCTTCGTCTGTGTGCCGCCTCCGACAGAACGAGGTGAACGCCATCAAGTGGGATCCCTCGGGGTCGCTGCTCGCTTCCTGCTCCGATGACATGACGCTCAAGGTGAGGGGCCCACCTCACCACACTCACCACACCCACCCACCCACCCACCCCTCGTGTGCCGTGCCTACCCACCCACCCACCCCTCGTGTGCCGTGCCTACCTTCACAGGTGCTGCTCACCCACCCACCCACCCCTCGTGTGCCGTGCCTACCCACCCACCCACCCCTCGTGTGCCGTGCCTACCTTCACAGGTGCTGCTCACCCACCCACCCACCCCTCGTGTGCCGTGCCTACCCACCCACCCACCCCTCGTGTGCCGTGCCTACCCACCCACCCACCCCTCGTGTGCCGTGCCTACCCACCCACCCACCCCTCGTGTGCCGTGCCTACCTTCACAGGTGCCGCTACTGGCTACGAACAGCGCTGTGCCCGACGGTCTGTTACAGGCTGCCCGCGGGATCTGTGTGTGTGCGTGCGCGCAGATTTGGAGCATGAAGCAAGATGCGTGCGTGCACGACCTGCAAGCGCACAGCAAGGAGATCTACACCATACGCTGGAGCCCCACGGGGCCAGGGACCAGCAACCCCAACGCCAACCTCATGCTAGCCAGGTGAGTGGTGGCGGTGGTGGCGGTGGTGGCGGTGGTGGCGGTAGTCAGGGACACGTTCGCACGTGTGTGTGTGTCGGAGCCTGTGTGTGTTTGTGTGTGTGTCTCACCGTGCGTGTGTGTGTGTCTCACCGTGTGTGTGTGTGTCTCACCGTGTGTGTGTGTGTGCGTCACCGCGTTTGTGTGTGTGCCACCGCATTTGTGTGTGTCACTGCGTTTGTGCGAGTGTGTGTGCGTCTCACCGTGTGTGTGCGTCTCACCGTGTGTGTGCGTCTCACCGTGTGTGTGCGTCACCGCGTGTGTGTGTGTGTCACCGCATTTTTGTGTGTGTGTGTCACCGCGTTTGTGCGAGTGTGTGTGCGTCACCGTGTGTGTGTCACCACGTGTGTGTGTGTGCGTGCGTCACCGTGTGTGTGTGTGTGTGTCACTGCGTGTGTGCGTCACCGCGTGTGTGTGTGCGTCACCGCGTGTGTGTGTGTCACCGTGTGTGTGTGTGCGTCACCACGTGTGTGTGTGTGCGTCACCACGTGTGTGTGCGTGCGTCACCGCGTGTGTGTGTGTGCCCGCGTGTGTGTGTGTGCGTCACCACGTGTGTGTGTGTGCATCACCACGTGTGCGTGTGTGTTGCCAGCGCGTCGTTTGACTCGACGGTGCGGCTGTGGGACGTGGACCGGGGAATCGGCATCCACACCCTCACCAAGCACCAGGAGCCCGTGTACAGCGTCGCCTTCAGCCCCGACGGGAAGTACCTGGCCAGTGGCTCCTTCGACAAGTGTGTCCACATATGGAACACGCAGGTGAGTGAGACTCAGAGAGTGAGAGAGACACAGGGTGAGTGAGACCCGGGGTGAGAGGGACACTGGGTGAGAGAGACCCAGGGAGACACAGGGAGAGAGAGAGAGACCCAGGGTGAGACTCCGGGAGAGAGAGAGACACAGGGTGAGAGAGACACAGGGAGAGAGAGACACAGGGAGACCCAGGGAGAGAGAGAGAGACACAGGGAGAAAGAGAGACACAGGGAGAGAGAGACACAGGGAGAGAGAGACACAGAGAGACACAGGGAGAGAGAGAGACACAGGGAGAAAGAGAGACACAGGGAGAGAGAGAGACACAGGGAGAAAGAGAGACACAGGGAGAGAGAGACACAGGGAGAGAGAGACACAGGGAGAGAGACACAGGGAGAGAGAGAAAGACCCAGGGTGAGAGACACCCAGGGAGAGAGAGACCCGGGGTGAGGTTTGACATGCTTGTCTGTGTGTTCTTGTCTCCCTGTGTCTTCCTGTGTGTGTGTCCCCCTGTGTGTGTCCCCCTGTGTGTACGCGTGTCCCCGTGTGTGTCCCCCTGTGTGTGTGTCCCTGTGTGTGTGTCCCTGTGTGTACGCGTGTCCCCCTGTGTGTGTGTCCCTGTGTGTCCATGTGTCCCCGTGTGTGTGTGCGTGTATCTCTGCGGTGTGCGCACAGACGGGGTGCCTGGTGCACAGCTACCGGGGCACGGGGGGCATCTTCGAGGTTTGCTGGAACTCGTCGGGCGACAAAGTCGGGGCGAGCGCCAGCGATGGATCGGTGAGTGAGCGCACGAGTGAGTGAGTGAGTGAGCGCACGAGTGAGTGAGTGAGCGCACGAGTGAGTGAGTGAGCGCACGAGTGAGTGAGTGAGCGCACGAGTGAGTGAGTGAGCGCACGAGTGAGTGAGTGAGCGAGTGAGTGAGCGCGCGAGTGAGCGAGGGAGCGAGTGAGTGAGTGAGCGCACGAGTGAGTGAGGTGAGTGGGTGGGTGAGTGAGTGAGTGGGTGAGTGAGTGAGTGAGGGAGCAAGCGAGTGAGTGAGTGAGCGCACGAGTGAGTGAGTGAGCGCACGAGTGAGTGAGTGAGCGAGCGAGTGAGTGAGCGCACGAGTGAGTGAGTGCGGGAGCGAGTGAGTGAGCGCGCGAGTCAGTGAGGGAGCGAGTGAGTGAGCGCGCGAGTGAGTGAGCGCGCGAGTGAGTGAGCGCGCGAGTGAGTGAGTGAGCGCGCGAGTGAGTGAGTGAGCGCGCGAGTGAGTGAGTGAGCGCGCGAGTGAGTGAGTGAGCGCGCGAGTGAGTGAGCGCGCGAGTGAGTGAGTGAGCGCGCGAGTGAGTGAGCGAGCGAGTGAGTGCGGGAGCGAGTGAGTGAGCGCGCGAGTCAGTGAGGGAGCGAGTGAGTGAGTGAGCGCGCGAGTCAGTGAGGGAGCGCGCGAGTGAGTGAGCGCGCGAGTGAGTGAGTGAGCGCGCGAGTGAGTGAGCGCGCGAGTGAGTGAGTGAGCGCGCGAGTGAGTGAGCGCGCGAGTGAGTGAGTGAGCGAGCGAGTGAGTGAGTGCGGGAGCGAGTGAGTGAGCGCGCGAGTCAGTGAGGGAGCGAGTGAGTGAGCGCGCGAGTGAGTGAGTGAGTGAGGGAGCGAGTGAGTGAGCGCGCGAGTGAGTGAGTGAGCGCGCGAGTGAGTGAGTGAGCGCGCGAGTGAGTGAGTGAGCGCGCGAGTGAGTGAGTGAGCGCGCGAGTGAGTGAGTGAGCGCGCGAGTGAGTGAGTGAGCGCGCGAGTGAGTGAGCGCGCGAGTGAGTGAGCGCGCGAGTGAGTGAGTGAGCGCGCGAGTGAGTGAGTGAGCGCGCGAGTGAGTGAGTGAGCGCGCGAGTGAGTGAGTGAGCGCGCGAGTGAGTGAGTGAGCGCGCGAGTGAGTGAGTGAGCGCGCGAGTGAGTGAGCGAGTGAGTGAGCGCGCGAGTGAGTGAGTGAGCGAGCGAGTGAGTGAGCGCGCGAGTGAGTGAGTGCGGGAGCGAGTGAGTGAGTGCGGGAGCGAGTGAGTGAGCGCGCGAGTCAGTGAGGGAGCGAGTGAGTGGGTTTAACTCTCCAACACACAGCATCCGGTTAGTGCTGTACTAGTAACGAATTGTAAATGTTGTAGTGGGTTTAACTCCCCAACACACAGCAACCGGTTAGTGCTATACTAGTAACGAATTGGCCACGTTCTGTTTACGTGACATTCAAATAAAGTCACGTAATTTTTCGATTTAAAGCTTTCGTGACTGCAGGGATTCATCTTCTTAGTTTTTTCGGTAAAGTCACGTAGAAGGGAAATAATAAAAGAATAAAAATCAAACATTTAAAAATTCTCACGACGTTTCGGCCACAATGCAAGCAGCCGTCCTCAGGTGAAGAACAGGTCTGTCCGGAAGACAGCGTCTGAATGAAACTCCACCAGGCTTGGAGCGACTATTTAAGCTGGGATGGAGGGGGGAAGGGCGCCTTGACAAAATAATTTGCATATCAAGATGAATGTAGCATATTTATGGGAAATGCAGATATGCGATTAGCACTACTTGTGAAATGCGTAGGAGGTTTGGCGGGGGGTTTAAAGTCATATTATGCCCGTGCATTATGCAGGATTAGCAGCATCAAAGGGAGGGGATAGGGGGTAGCATTAATCAAGGGAAGGAGTGTTAATAGTATGTAGCTGCAGTAACTAAAACCACCACGTAAACAACTAAGGTATAAACTACATAGTATCATCAGTATGCTAAATATACTCTCCAATAAGCTGAGCTACTAACAGTAAGTAATACATTACAATTCTACGTCGTAAAAAATATAATATGCTTCCATCTAAACTTTATTCTCTTACATCACACGGTCTACACCGTACTATACACTGCCATAGACAAACCCAACATTAAATTACATACCGTATTACTATACACACGCCTTATACATTGTAATATTACACTATGTATTATTCTACCCACCCTAATGTATATTTCACACTGCTGTATATTCACTATACAATTACGATACTATATATTACTATTTATTACTGGTAGGAACGAAGTGAACCAGCCGACAATAGATTATATCGTCCGTCCGTCCGATGTCCGATTAGGTGTAGCAGCATTGCCCCCTACTGCAAACACTTGGCAGGACCCTACAGAAACCTTTAGACTCAGTGAGGCTTTCCTGGCTAAACAAGTGTGACATTCCCTTGTAATTCCCTGAGATAGCTTTTAATTAAAACATTTAAATTAAAAATTAACTCACAGCGGCCTAAAGCCTACAGCTAGGCCTAAAGCCTAGAACTAGGCCTCAAACTCTCCCTTCGTATCGTACCCCCGCGTGTGTGAAAGGGAGTTAATGTTTAACAATGTTACATTCCCTGATGTTTTTAAATAGAAACATTTACATTTAAAGCTTTTACATTAATAATTAAACATTTAAATAAAAAATTAACTCACAGCGGCCTCAAGCCTACAGCTAGGCCTAAAGCCTAGAACTAGGCCTCAAACTCTCCCTTCGTATCGTCCAATTAGGTGTAGCAGCATCGCCCCCTACTGCAAACACTTGGCAGGACCCTACAGAAACCTTTACACTCAGTGAGGCTTTCCTGGCTAAACAAGTGTAACAATACATGATGTTTATGTTCTTTGGTTATTCGTTCCTACCAGCCCCACCCCGCAGGGACCTGTTACTTTGTACCGTGCCTGTATCATGGAGCACTTGCCCCGACACTCCGATGACAGCTCCTGGTGGTGGTGGTGTCTGTGGTGGTGTCTTTGTGTGCGCCGTGCGTGTGTGCAGGTGTGCGTGCTGGATCTTAGGAAGTAGCTGTGGCCGAGATCGACAGAGGGGGGGGGGGGGGGACCGACGGTGAATGTGTAAATAATAATAATAACGTTAAAAATAAACAACAACAACAACAAAGTGGTGGTGGTGGTGGTCAAGGAGGGAGAGATTTGAAGAAGTTCAACTTTAGAAATGTCCACTCCACTACTCCCCCCACTACCCCCCACCCCGTGACTCCACTACCCCCCACCACACCAAGTGACTCCACTACCCCCCACTACCCCCCCCCCACTACCCCCCCACCACACCAAGTGACTCCACTACCCTCCCCCCCGCCTCTACGTCGCCCACCACCTCCCCCACCGGACCACCCCAACTGCAGCATTCCGGCCGCCCCCCCATTCACAACCTCGCAGTGAGCCAGCCGGCTACAGCAGCAACTACAGCAGCAGCTACAGCAGCAGCTACAGCAACTACAGCAGCAGCTACAGCAGCAGCTACAGCAGCAGCAGCTACAGCAGCAGCAGCTACAGCAGCTGCAGCTACAGCAGCAGCTACAGCAGCAGCTACAGCAACAGCAGCTACAGCAGCAGCTACAGCAGCAGCTACAGCAGCAGCAGCTACAACAGCAACTACAACAGCAGCAGCTACAGCAGCTACAGCAGCAGCAGCTACAGCAGCAGCAGCTACAGCAGCAGCAGCTACAGCAGCAGCAGCAGCAGCAGCAGCAGATGGACGACTGCGCTGGCGAGGCCGCCCCCCCCCCCCCCGTTGGCCAGGTGTTGTCGTGCCCCCCACTGTTCACACCTCTCTGCTGCCGGGCCGCGTCACGACGCTCACAGCAACGACGGGGGGCAGCGCAGGAGAGGGAGACGACGGCGGTCGCCACGGCGACGACGGGGGTCTCCACGGCGACGACGGCGGTCGCCACGGCGGTGCTCGCCACGGCGGCGGTGGTCTCCAAGACGACGGCGGCGGTGGTCTCCAAGGCGACGACGACGGCGGTCGCCACGGCGACGACGGCGGTCTCCAAGGCGACGGTGGCGGCGGTCTCCAAGGCGACGGTGGCGGGGATCTCCAAGGCGACGACGGCGGTCGCCACGGCGGCGACGGCGGTCGCCACGGCGGCGACGGCGGCGGTTGCCACGGCGACAAAAAATTATATATAAAAAAAAAAGTGGAGTGGGGCGCGGCAGACGGCAGAGGAAAATTCAAAAATCCCAGATTCGGTGGAAATAATTTTTTGTTTTTCTTTTTCTTGTTGTTGTAAAGAGGTTGGTGGGGAGGGGGGGGGGGCGGAGTGGCGGATGAGATTTCACAGGAACCACGACGATGATGACGACGATGACGACGACGATGACGACGACGATGACAACGATGATGACGATGATGATGACGACGACGACGACGATGACGACGGCTGCGGCGACGATACAAACAGAACCGGCGGTGGCGAGCGACCTTGTATTTTTGTTCCTATCGACACGCACCTGTACATAACTTTTGTGTAGGTTTAAGAGTTTAGATTTTATTATTGATGAAGGGGGGGTGGGTGGGGGGTTTGAGGGGGGGGGGGGTATGAGGGGGGGGGGTATGAGGGGGGGGGGGTATGAGGGGGGGGGTATGAGGGAGGGGGGGGGAAGGTTTCCTATCGTTTCAGTGGCGGGCGTCGGTTAAACGGTGGTTGTTGTGTAAAAAAAAAAACCTAAAAACTTAAAATTTAAACCGCAAAAAAATTACGATGATCTGTAAACAACCGCCGCGGTTCGCGAGGGGGGGGGGGCGGGAGGGGGGGCAGGGGTGGAGGGGGGGGCCAGGGGTGGGGGGGGGGGGAGGTTTAAATCGGCCGCCCGTCTATCCCGTGTGGCGGGACCGTCGTCTTGATTTTGCATCTTGTTTGGTTTATTTTGTTTTGTGTGAGCGCGCGAGGGGGGGCTGGGGGGGGGGGGTAGCGGCTTGATTGTCGTGTGGGGGGGCCCGGGCCCCCCCTATACCCCCTCCGTACGGAGCGGCACGAATCACCGAGGGCAAGGAGAGGAAGTGGGGGGGATGGTGGTGGTGGCGACGATTTTACGGTGACGGGAGAGGCAAAAACAAGAACTGAATTAATTGCAACTAAATTTGTGTTTTACTCCACGCGGAAGCGTCGTTCGCAGTAGGGACAACAGCACGGATACACAACAACAAGTGGCGACAACAACACACACAACAACAACAACAACACATACACAACAACAAGTGACGACAACAACACACACAACAACAACAACAACACATACACAACAACAAGTGACGACAACAACACACACAACAACACATACACAACAACAAGTGACGACAACAAGAAGTGACGACAACAACACACACAACAACAACACACACACAACAACAAGTGACGACAACAACACACACAACAACAACACATACACAACAACAAGTGACGACAACAACACACAACAACAACAACACATACACAACAACAAGTGACGACAACAACACACAACAACAACAACACATACACAACAACAAGGGACGACAACAACACACAACAACAACAACACATACACAACAAGGGACGACAACAACACACAACAACAACAACACATACACAACAACAAGGGACGACAACAACACACAACAACAACAACACATACACAACAACAAGGGACGACAACAACACACAACAACAACAACACATACACAACAACAAGGGACGACAACAACACAACAACAACAACATACACAACAACAAGGGACGACAACAACAACACAGATACACAACAACACGGATACACAACAACACACACAACAACACAGATACACAACAACATACACAACAACAACACAGATACACAACAACAACAACACACACAACAACAACACGGATACACAACAACATACACAACAACAACACAGATACACAACAACACAGATACACAACAACACAGATACACAACAACAACACAGATACACAACAACACACACAACAACACAGATACACAACAACACAGATACACAACAACACAGATACACAACAACACAGATACACAACAACACAGATACACAACAACAACAACAACACCGATACAACAACAACAAGCGGCGAGTAACGACGGGAGGCGGGCGGCCCCGACAGGAGGTTGCCGTCCGTCTGTGAGTTCCGTGGAGGAAGTCGGTGGTGGTGGTGGCGGCGGTGGTGGTGGTGGTTGGTGTTGTTGTGTTTTGTTTTAAGCAACGATTATCAGCCCGCGACTTGGTGACTGGTGGGGGCAAGGGGGTGGTGGTGGTGGTTACTTCACCCCCCTTCCCCCACTGCTATCCACCCACACCGCACCCACCCCACCTCCCCACTCCTCTCTCATCGTCCCACTCCCCTCCCATCATCATCTCACTCCTCCCTCCCCTCCCATCGTCTCACTCCCTTCATCATCCCACTCCCTCCCCCTCTCATCATCCCACTCTTCCCTCCCATCCCACCAACCTCTCCTCTCATCGTCCCCCGATCCACTCGGCAAGAGGAACGCGATCACACCCGCAACCACCACCACCCTCACCACCACCCACCACCACTACTACTACCACCCGCGACCACCACCACCACCCTCGACCACCACCAGCGACCACCACCAGCGACCAGCGACCACCACCACTACTACCACCCGCGACCACCACCCTCCACCACCACCACCATTCGCGACCACCACCACCCGCGACCACCACCACCACCCTCCACCACTACCACCCGCCACCCGCCGCCACCACCCCGCCACCACCCGCCACCACCACCACCCGCCACCACCACCCGCCACCACCACCCGCCACCACCACCCGCCACCACCACCACCCGCCACCACCACCACCCGCCACCACCACCCGCCACCACCCGCCACCACCACCACCTGCCACCACCACCACCTGCCACCCACCCGCGACCCCCCACCACCACCACCACCCTTGACCACCACCACCCACCCCTCCCCCCGTCGTCTCCCCGCCTTAGGAATGTGGAGTTTTGACCACCGCAGGAATCCGGTCCCTTCATCTCGAGTACGGGGGGACGGGGGGGGGGTCTCCATGCCCCCCACCATGACCCCCCCCCATTCCCCCTGTGTGTTTGGGGGGGGGGGGGCACGAAGGGCCCAGTGGCACCACCGTAGCCGCAGCTCCGGGAATCGGCACTCCGGTTCCGGACCGATCCGGCGGTTCCGTCGTCGATGACCTCGAGGGTTTGTCAAGTTCTCACCGCGACCGCCGCTCCATTGAAGCGCCGCTGCTACACCGGCAAATCCCCCCCGGCACCTCCACCGGCAAATCCCCCCCGGCACCTCCACCGGCAAATCGCTCCGGTACCTCCACCGGCAAATCTTTCGCGGCATCTCCACCGGCAAATCCCTCGGCAACTCCACCAGAAAATCACCCGGCACCTCCACCGAATAGCTCCCCGCGGCATCTCCACCGCCATCTCCACCAATACCTCCACCGGCAAATCCACCCGGCACCTCCGACTCGCACGGTTGGCTACGTACGGTGCGTAAGAAGTCCCACGTGCGCGCACGGTTTCGGATAAATGCAGCGGCACGGCTCGTCTCGTCATGTTTGTGTTTTGTTTCCGAACGTTTTCCTGACGTTGGCAAGCCGACGTTCATTCCTCGTTCCGCCCCCGCCGCCCCCCCCTGGCAACCTCCTCACTGCTCTTGTCAATAGCGTCACGGCCCCCCCGCCCTCCCGCCCCCCGTCGATCCGCTGCTGGATGAGAGCCTCCCATCGTAGGCCGCGATCTTTTTTCTCCCCCTCTCGTTTTTACGCCCCAAACATCTTTGTGATTGTCACTCTGGTGGCGAATCCGACTCTGATGTCCATGCGGATCTCTCCCCCCCTCTCCGTCTCTCTCCCTAACTCTCCCTAACTCTGTCACCCTCTCTCTCACCCTCTCCCCCTCCCTATCTCTGTCCCACTTTCTCCCTATCTCTCACCCTCCCCCTATCTCTCCCACTCTCTTTTTCACTCTCCCTATCTCTCCCTATCTCTCTCATTCTCCCACTCTCTCCCTATCTCTCCCTAACTCTGTCTCACTATCTCCCTATCTCTCCCACTCCTTATCTCTCACCCTCTCTCCTTATCTCTCCCTATCTCTCTCACCCTCTCCCACTCTCTCCCTATCTCTCCCCCTATCTCTCTCTCCCCCTATCTCCCTCACCCTCTCCCACTCTCTCTCTCCCACTCTCTCCCTATCTCTCCCCCTATCTCTCTCTCTCCCCCTATCTCTCTCTCTCCCCCTATCTCTCTCTCCCACTCCTTATCTCTCCTCACCCTATCTCTCTCTCTCTCTCTCCCACTCTCTCACCTCATCTCTCTCACCCTCAGCTCCGCTAATCCGCGTTACAATCCATTCCAGCCTCCCGCTCGTGTAACGACGGGACATCACCGGCGACCCTTCCCTTCCCCCGGGTGGGAAATTCCACATTCCTACGACGGGGCCGAATCTCACCCCCACGGTTTTGTGAATTTATTGACCTCACCCCCATCCCCATCCCGGTGAAACCGCACGAACAGACCAGGGATCGAACTCTCCCTCCCTCCCTCCGCTGAACTCCTCTCCCCGCTAGGTGCTAGCCGGGTAGCTGGCTGCTACGGCTGCTGACAAACCCACAAACCACCCCGGCGATGAGTCGGTGGAGATACGATGACGACGACGACGATGATGATGATGTTTTTGTTGTTATTATTGGAGGGGCGGGGAGGGGGTGGGGAGTTTGTTGTTAATTTTCGTGCGTCGCGGGGAGATCGCGGTGCAATTGGCGAGTGTGTCGGTAAAACGTCGCCCGAAATTGTTAAATTGTTGAGGGTTTTTTTTTAAACCTTAAAAAAAACTCTGCAGCAAAGACGAAGATCATCCCCCCCCCCTCGTGTAGCCTCTAGCAGGCTGCAGGGCAAGTGCTGCTAGCGAGCAGCAGCAGCGCCTGTGAAGGCTACCGGCGCTGTGGCTACACGAGGGGGTGGGTGGCTACCAGCACCACGCCCGGCCGCCTTTGTCTCTCCCCCAGTGGCGATGTTCACTACACACCGCACCAGGTACTCGTTTAAGGCTGAGTCAACCTAGGGGGGGGGTGTTGGTGGCAGTTGCGCGCACACAGACATACACACAGACATACACACACGGTTATACAGTCACACACATAGTCACAGACAGACACACACACAAAGACAGTCACACACACAAAGAGTCACAGACATACAGACACAGTCACACACACACAGTCACAGACAGTCACACAGACATAGTCACACAGTCACAGACAGACAGTCACACAAAGACAGTCTCGCACACACAGTCACAGACATAGTCACACAGACATAGTCACACACACAAAGACAGTCTCACACACACAGTCACAGACAGTCACACAGACATACAGACACAGTCACACACACACAACCGGTTAGTGCTAAAGTCGTAAACTAATAAATGCACGTCTTGTGATTTACGTGACACAAATCACTTACTTAAATTGGTCGTGTCGGGTGGGTGGTGGTGGTGGCGGCGGCGTGTTTGACGACACACTGCGTCTGTGTACTCGATCAAATCAAAACCTCTCGTCGCGGTAATGGTCATAGTGAGTCCCTGGTTTATTGTTGCTTCGCAGAGGATGAGGGGTGGGGTTGGTGGTGGGGTTGGTGGTGTTTGTTGTGGGGGAGCGGTGGTGCAGCGGTTAGCGCGGGCAGCCTGCGATGCTGAGGAGCCGAGTTCGATTCCCGTCTGCGTGAGCCACCAACAACAACAACCGGTGGAGATGTATTCTTGGTTCTTTCGGTAAAGTCACGTAGAAGGAAAGTAATAAAATAATAAAAATAAAACATAAAATAATTCTCACGACGTTTCGGCCACAAATCAAGCAGCCGTCCTCAGGTGAAGAACAGGAGAACAGGTCTGTCGAGAAGGCAGAGTCTGAATATGGTATTGTCATCAGTATGACATAAGTAATTATATATTACTCATTCAGACGCTGTCTTCTCGACAGACCTGTTCTTCACCTGAGGACGGCTGCTTGCGTTGTGGCCGAAACGTCGTGAGAATTGTATTTTATTATGTTTTATTTTTATTATTTTATTATTTCCATTCTACGTGACTTTACCGAAAGAACCAAGAAGATGAATCCCTGCAGTCACGAAAGCTTTAAATCGAAACCGGTGGAGATTTGTGTCCGAACCGATCCCGAGCCCCTGGTGAGGTGTTAGCGGTAGTGTAAACATGGGGGGGGGGCGGGTGGGGAGACAAAGGCGGCCGGGCGTGGTTGCTAGTCACACTGTCGTGTGCCACAGTCTTCGTGAAGTGCTCGCAAACAGCACTTGCCCCCCCCCCTCTTTCCCACTCCACCGCCCCCCAAACGGCCTGTTGGAGGCTGCACGGGGGTGGAGGGGTGTTTGTCTGTGATGGTGGTGATGGTGATGATGATTGGTGGTGATGGTGATTGAGATTCGTGATGAAGGACGCTCGCTACTGGGCGGGGTCGAAGGAAGTTGAAACAATTTTTTTTTTAGAACCCCGGTCCCCCTGCCCCCCCCCCCACCCCCCGGTCCCCCTCCCCTCGCCCCCCCCGGGCCCCTCCCCTCGCCTCCCCCCCCCCTGCACCTCCCCCCGGGCCCCTCCCCTCGGCCCCCCTCCCCTCCTCCCAGCCCCGCCCCCCCCCCGGGTTGCCCAGTAGGGTCACGCGCGCGCGCCGCCCACATCTGCGACGTCCCCCTCCCCCCCACCTCCCCCCCCCCCCCCCCCCACCTCCCCCCCACCCATGTCCCCACGGCAGTCGTCGTCTTGTACTAAATGCCTCTATTTTGTTAATAGAAAACACGGAAACAAAACTACCGCGTGGCTCTTAGTGGCCGCCTGCCTGGTCGTCTTTCTGTCTTTCTCTTAACACGATCACACACACGGGTACACACACAGTGACACACAGACACATACACACACACAGACACACACAGGAGTACACACACACACGGGTACACACACACAGGGTACACACACACAGGGTACACACACACACGGGTACACACACAACAACCGCCATTCGCCACTAAGTGGCGGTGACGTCACCACGACGCTTGTGCCAGGCCATGTGCACCTTGAGGACACGTGAAGTGTCGAACGCCCGCTGGCAGGAGGTCACGGGGCAGACCCAGCAGGTGCCACGGGTCGACTGACCGAGATGACCGAGATGACTGGCTGATGCACCACCTGTGCCCCCTACTGTGCCAACTTGCTGTGCTTTAGCCACCCGGCGCTCCGCTCGTTGTTGTGAGCGTTGCTCCTCCGCCCTCCGTTGTTGCTGGAGGGCGACTGCCTCCAACTGCCCAGTAGCGTCCTTCACGAGCCTCCTCCACTGAGGCCGATCTTGACACCGCTGGTACCAGTCATCGGCAAGTCCACTCAGCTCCACGTCCTCCTGTACCACATCACTCCATCTCTTCTCTAGCCCGTGCCGCGCCCGTTTAGCCCCCTCGATCCGGCCGAACAAAAGCTGCTTAGGCATGCGGTGGCTGGGCATGCGGGCTACATGACCCAGCCAACGCAGCCTTGCCTGCCGGAGCTCACTGATGGGACTTTGCCCAGATCTTTCAAGGATTTGTGAGCTCCTCACATAATCCAGCCTGCAGGTTAATGTTTCTATCCGGCGTAGATGTACCATTATGGGGGGGGTCCACGTTTTCCAAGCGTAGAGAAGGGAGGGCATGACCGTGTCCGAGAAGACTTGAGGCTTCGTGTGGTGCGACAGACCGGGTAGCTTTCACACGGCGTTACGTAGCCGTAACACATTCACACTAACACACACAGACACGCCCAACTTTTAACAAAGCAGCAAGGCACTCCCCCACCCCTCCAACACGTTCCTTCGGAGTGGGCAGGTAGGAACTTGGTTGGACAGCGCATTCGTGCGATCCGTGTCACGCGCAAGCCGCGTGACACGGATGCTGAGCCTGCCCGAAGCGCTTTATGAAATACAAATCGAGGGCGTGGCTATGCACGACAGACAGACAAATAATCCCTGGTGGGCAGTGTGTAACCGTTGTTCCTACCTGTATTATTAACGCCTTGCAACCACCACACCGAATGCGAACTCTTTCTCAGCCTCGTCAAGAACACCAGCTCACAATCTTAGCAAGTTGTAGAAATCGCTCCAGAACTCAGACCAAATGAGCGCCAGTCTCGGGGAGGGTCCCAGGACCGGCTCTGAGAATCGACACGGGCGTCAACCGCGAGCGGGAATCGAACTCGGGTCGCCGGAGAGGTTCGTTGCGCTCCAAACACGGCAATCCTGCATAATGCACGGGCATAATGACTTTAACCCCCCCCCCCGCCAAACCTACGCATTTCACTAGTACTAATCGCATATCTGCATTTCTCATAATTATGCTAAATTCCTCTTGATATGCAAATTCTTTTGTCAAGGAGCTCTTCCCCCCTCCATCCCAGCTTAGTCGCTCCAAGCCTGGAGTGTTTCATTCAGACGCTGTCTTCTCGACAGACCTGTTCTTCACCTGAGGACGGCTGCTTGCGTTGTGGCCGAAACGTCGTGAGAATTTATTGTTTCATTTTTATTATTTCCATTCTACGTGACTTTACCGAAAGAACCAAGAAGATGAATCCCTGCAGTCACGAAAGCTTTGCAGCAGAGAGCCGCCGAAGGAAGTTTTGGAGAAATCTTTACGGCCGACAAAGACGCAAAAATGAGCCGAGTCTACGGGAGGCCCAGGACCGGTTCCGAAGAATCGTCACGGGAATCGGGGGGTGGGGGGGGTGTGTGGTGTTCGTAACGCTCAACCACCAGAGGTCGCAACCGGGTACCCGATATCCGTACCCTACCCGATACCCGGCTACCCGTACCCAGCCGGGTATGGGTACCCGTTTGCGACCCTGGTGCGGCCGGGTACGGGTAAGGAATCAAAACCCGTTTGCAAGCTCTGTCAACCATTGGAACCTCATTTGCCAGTAAAAAAATATGATAATTGTTTTTTTTACCCTATCTGGCAAACAAACTGACACCTTTTTTACAAGGAGTCATGTTTGCAGAGACCACAATACCTGCGGTCACGCGCGTACCAACAACAACACAAAGAGAGAGAGAGAGAGCCGTCGAAAGGAAGTTTTGGAGTAATCGCCGCGGCCAAAGGAAGACAAGTCTTGGGGAGGGCAGCTTTGCGTCTCAATCAGGGGGGTTTATTTGAAAAGCTCCACAGTGTGAGGTGGGGGTGGGGTGAGTGGTGGGACAAGGTCGCTGCGGGCTGCGATTCCCTGCCGATGTTGGGTCCACCGCCTCTCCACTCCGCCCCCCTCCATGGAGGCCCCTCCTCCTCGTCCTCCTCACAGGCCCAGCTTGGTGCGCCGCCAGTGCCTCCTCTTGGAGTTGTACCTTGGGAGAGCGGTGGGAGAGACGGAGGGCAGGGGTGAGGTTCGTGTGTGTGGGGGTTCGTGTGTGTGGGGGGTCGTGTGTGTGGGGGTTGTGTGTGTGGGGTTAGTGTGTGTGGGTCGTGTGTGTGAGGTGTGTGTGGGGTGTGTGTGTGGGGTTTGTGTGTGTGGGGGTCGTGTGTGTGGGGGGGTCGTGTGTGTGGGGTTCGTGTGTGTGCGGGGTTCGTGTGTGTGTGGGGTTCATGTGTGTGTGGGGTTCATGTGAGGCTCACGGGTGTGTGAGGGTCATGTGTGTGGGGTGTGTGTGGGGTTCGTGTGTGTGTGGGGTGTGTGTGGGTCGTGTGTGCGAGCGTTGTGTGTCGTGTGTGTGGGGTTCGTGTGTGCGTCGTGAGTGTGCGCCTCAACCCATGGCACCTGGGTCTATCCCTCACGTGGCCTTATAAGTGCACACAGCCTGGCACAAGCGGAAACCATCACCACGCAAACTCCGGTCATCTTCGCAGCGGCCGCTTCTCACTAACCGTCCAACTAACACGGTGGTCACCGCATCATCGCCGCGCGGCGCTTTCAGACGCGCTGCTTCTGTGGCCGTCTGGAACGCTCTCCCTGCCGATATAACGAAGCCGCTGGGGAGCTACGCTGCACTTTCAAATCATCGTCGTCTGCACCGACAAACTCATTTCTTTAGAACTGCTTCTTGTTGTTGTTGCTGCTGCTGCGTTTAGTTTGTTATCGAATCACACGCTGGGCGACGCACGGTGCACGTAGGCACGCAACGGTGACGACCGTGCAAGGCTGTGTCCGTATCTCCCGGCACCTCGCTGGGGCGTGCGGCGAGGTGCGTGGGAGACGGGGGAGGCGTGGGTGACACGCGGCGGCGTTGATGTTGGCGGGAATAATGGCGGCGCGGTGATCGGGGTCAGACCGACGCCGTAATTGCGTCCCGCCAGGAGATGTTGACGACCTCGCCTGGTACGCAGGAGGTCGTGGGTTCGATCCCAGACACTGAGAGATGTTGACTACCTCGCCTGGTATGCAGGTCGTGGGTTCGATCCTGACCTTGACGATGCCTACTGCTGCTGTGTATGTGGAGTCTGCGTCTCTCTCTTATCACGGTGGCTAGGAGATGTTGACTACCTCGCCTGGTGTACAGGAGGTTGTGGGTTCGATCCCGACCCTGACGATGCCTGCAGCTGTGTATGTGGAGTCTGCGTCTCTCTCTCATCATCATCATCACGGTGGCTAGGAGATGTTAACTACCTTGCCTGGTGTACAGGTCGTGGGTTCGATCCTGACCCTGACGACTGCTGTATATTTGGAGTTTGTGTGTCTCTCTCTCGTCTAGGGTAGTGTACAGTGATGCAGTGTATCGTGATGTAGTGTATAGGGTAGTGTATAGTAGTGTATAGGGTAGTGTGTAGTGTATAGTAGTGTAGTGTATAGTGAAGTGTATAGTAGTGTAGTGTATGGGGAAGTGTATAGTGCAGTGTATAGTGTAGTGTATAGTGTAGTGTATAGTGTAGTGTATAGTGTAGTGTATAGTCGTGTAGTGTATAGTGCAGTGTATAGTAGTGTATAGTGTAGTGTATAGTGTAGTGTATAGGGTAGTGTATAGTGACGTAGTGTATAGTGTAGTGTATAATGAAGTAGTGTATAGTGACGTAGTGTATAGTGTAGTGTATAATGAAGTAGTGTATAGTGTAGATTATAATGAAGTAGTGTATAGTGACGTAGTGTATAGTGTAGTGTATAGTGTAGTGTATAATGAAGTAGTGTATAGTGTAGTGTATAATGAAGTAGTGTATAGTGACGTAGTGTAGTGTATAGTGTAGTGTATAGTGTAGTTTATAATGAAGTAGTGTATAGTGACGTAGTGTATAGTGTAGTGTATAGTGTAGTGTATAATGAAGTAGTGTATAGTGTAGTGTATAGTGTAGTGTATAATGAAGTAGTGTATAGTGTAGTAGTGTATAATGAAGTAGTGTATAGTGACGTAGTGTCTAGTGCAGTGCAAAGCGAGGAGTTACCGGATCGTGTTCCCCGTCTTCATGCGGATCCACTGGGGGATCGGCCGATTCTGCTTCTGCTTCTTCGCCAGGAAGCGCTTGATCTTGAACGTCTTGTGTGAGCTCTACACGGCACACAGACACGCAAATAATCCTAGACTTGAGGCTTTCGTGACTGCAAGGATTCATATTCTTAGGTTTTTTCGGTAAAGTCACGTAGGTAACTTGATACAGCTATCGTGCTGTGACGGTTTCCACCTGATGAAGGAAGCTTGTGTTGCCTCCGAAACGTCGTGATTTAATTGATTTATTTTCATTTATTTTGTATTATTTTGTACCTACGTGACTTTACCGAAAAAACCTAAGAGGACACAAAGAATCCCCCGCGTAGCCTTGACACACGGCTGGGTACGATGGAAGACCGGCGCACGAGATGGGTTTGGCCAGCAACGACGCCCGGCCGCCTTTGTCTCCCCAGCGGGCGACGTTTACTACACAACACCGCCGCACCAGGTACTCATTTGAGGCCGAGTCGACCTAGGGGAGGAGGCCCAGGACCGGTCGGATAACACTGGTCAACACACTTTTTCTGGCATAAGGTATTCCAACGGTTTGAAGGTAATTTTGGGGGGTGCTGATTCCAAATCTGGCATCAGTTTTTGTCTATCACATCAGGTTTTTGAGATGTCAAATATTGCATTTTCAATAAAAACTGCAGTAGAAAAATATTAAATAAATGTGGATATCTACATAAAATGATATTATAAACGCACTATCCTAAAAATACAGCACCATGTTTTAACACTAAAGCAGTCACTGACTCGCAACAACTTGCAATCATAAGTGACAGTTAATTTCGGGTAAAATAAATGAAAATGGGGTATGCTGATAGCATAAAAATGAGACGTGATAGAGCAAATCTGAGATCAGATTTGGAATCAGCACCCTGAAATTAGTCTGAAACAGCTGCAAATGTTGACCAGTGTAATCGTCAGCAGTGGCTGACCGAGAGCGGGGTTCGAACTCGGATCGACTGCCGGCTTCGTAGCGCAGCTAACAACAACTTTGACACAATCGCACAGATACACAACTCACATTATAATATAGAGGTGTGCTTCACGTTAAAAATGTTAACGCTTCTGCTGCTGAGAATTTGCAACAGCACCACAACAACGAATGTTGCGTCTCCAGGCTTCGGAGACCATCTGGAGAAGATTCCAGACGTGCTGTTGACAATGATGGTGAACAAGTGGGAGACCCTTTAACTTTTTGAAGCTATTAATATTACATGTTAATATTACATGTTATCATGTTAATATTACATGTTATCATGTTAATATTACATGTTATGTTAATATTACACGTTATCACATTACACTTCTTTTGCCATTAAAAACGATAGTCCCATACAAGTGTTAATATTTTTATGAAGCACCCTCTACTACACACTATACACTACATACAGAGTGCTTCAAAAAAATGTTAACGCTTCTGCTGCTGAGCATTTGCAACAGCACCACAACAACAAATGTTGCGTCTCCAGGCTTCGAAGACCACCTGGAGAAGATTCCAGACGTGCTGTTGACAACGCTGGCGAACAAATGGGAGACTCTTTGAAGCTATAAACGTTACATGTCATCGTCTTACGATTGTTTTATCATTAAAAAACGATAGTCCCATGTAAGTGTTAACATGTTTTTGAAGCACCACGCGTGTGTGTAGATGCCTCAGTCAAAATATTTGAAGTCTGACAAGTCACACTCGCGGTCACCGAATCGACCAATTCACAGGCGACGTTTCGAACCACGGGCCTCGAGAGAGAGAGCATAGTCCACCACCACCATCACCACCACCACCCATCATCACCCATCATCATCTCACTCTTAGAGGCAGTGCTTCGTCTACTGCTGGATGATGTCACCCCCCTCCCCACGTCACTCTACTGTAGTCGTGACGTATGAGACAGTGCTTCGTCTACTGCTGGATGATGTCACCCCCCTCCCCCCACGTCACTCTACTGTAGTCGTGACGTAAGAGACAGTGCTTCGTCTACTGCTGGATGATGTCACCCCCCTCCCCCCACGTCACTCTACTGTAGTCGTGACGTAAGAGACAGTGCTTCGTCTACTGCTGGATGATGTCACCCCCTCCCCACGTCACTCTACTGTAGTCGTGACGTAAGAGACAGTGCTTCGTCTACTGCTGGATGATGTCACCCCCCCCCACGTCACTCTACTGTAGTCGTGACGTATGAGACAGTGCTTCGTCTACTGCTGGATGATGTCACCCCCCCCACGTCACTCTACTGTAGTCGTGACGTATGAGGCAGTGCTCCGTCTACTGCTGGAGTGGTCGTGGTGAGTGCGAGGCGAGCGAGGCTGTCTTTATAGTCAAAATCTGAATGTGCCGGCTCGTTTCGGAAGCGAAATCGTCGAGCAGTGGATAGAGCAACGAATGGACGGGTGGTGATGGTGATGATGGTGGTGATGATGGTGATGATGGTGATGATGGTGATGATGGTGGTGATGATGGTGATGATGATGGTGGTGATGATGGTGGTGATGGTGGTGATGATGGTGGTGATGGTGGTGATGATGGTGATGATGGTGGTGATGATGGTGATGATGGTGATGATGGTGGTGATGATGGTGGTGATGGTGGTGATGATGGTGGTGATGGTGGTGATGATGGTGGTGATGGTGGTGGTGATGGTGGTGATGATGGTGGTGATGGTGGTGATGATGGTGATGGTGGTGGTGATGATGGTGGTGATGGTGGTGATGGTGGTGATGATGGTGGTGATGATGGTGGTGATGATGGTGGTGATGGTGGTGATGATGGTGATGATGGTGGTGATGGTGGTGATGATGGTGGTGATGATGGTGGTGATGATGGTGGTGATGATGATGGTGATGATGATGATGGTGATGATGATGGTGATGATGGTGATGATGATGATGGTGATGATGATGGTGATGATGATGGTGGTGATGATGGTGATGATGGTGGTGATGAGCGAAGAGATAAAAGCAGCCAAACGTGAATCTCCTCAGACAGGCCGCGACTGTTACCGCAATTGCGGCCTACGAGGAAAGGCTTCAACCGCTGTGGGCAATGGGGGTGGGGGGAGGCGGTCGGAGAATTTTTCTCCCCTCAAAGTTTTGTTTTAAAAAGGAAATTAAAACGATAAAGCGTCGATATCGCGACGCGGATCCACGATGGGCGAACTCGGGGTGTGTCCCGGTCGCGATTAAACGCGGCGATGGAGGCGGATGGCGATGGATTTTGTCGCGCGCGGTTTGCTCCTCACCATTCTGAGGGAGACGACGTCGCGGCGGCGTCGATGGCGGCGGAGGGGGAAAGGAGAGAGGGCGAGAGGGGGAGGGGCTAGGAGAGAGAGGGGGAGGAAGAGGAGGGGCTTAGAGAGAGGGAAGGGCGCAAATGGGCGGAGTTAAAGATAGAAGGGGGAGGGGCGAGGGGAGAGAGGGGGGGGGAAGAGGAGGGGCTAGAGAGAGGGATGGGCGGGGCTAGAGAGAGAGGTTATGTTCTTAGGTTTTTTCGGTAAAGTCACGTAGGTAAAAAATTAAAATTAATAAAAGTAAAATAAAAATACATATTTTAAATTTTATTTTTATTTAACTTTTATTAATTTTAATTTTTTACCTACGTGACTTTACCGAAAAAAACCTAAGAATATGAATACTTGCAGTCACGAAAGCTTCAAATCTCGGAGAGGTTATGGGCGTGGTTAGAGAGAGGAAGGGGCGCAAATGGGCGGAGTTAAAGATAGAAGGGGGAGGGGCGAGGGGGGGGAAGAGGAGGGGCTAGAGAGAGGGATGGGCGGGGCTAGAGAGAGAGGTTATGTTCTTAGGTTTTTTCGGTAAAGTCACGTAGGTAAAAAATTAAAATTAATAAAAGTAAAATAAAAATACATATTTTAAATTTAAATTTTATTTTTATTTAACTTTTATTAATTTTAATTTTTTACCTACGTGACTTTACCGAAAAAAACCTAAGAATATGAATACTTGCAGTCACGAAAGCTTCAAATCTCGAAGAGAGGTTATGGGCGTGGTTAGAGAGAGGAAGAGGCGGAAATGGGCGGAGTTAAAGAGAGAAGGGGGAGGGGCGAGGTGAGAGAGAGGGAGGAAGGGGAGGGGCTAGAGAGAGAGAGGGGGGGAAGGCCGGGTTAAAGAGAGAAGGGGGAGGGGCGAGGAGAGAGAGGGAGGGGAGGGGTTAGAGAGAGAGGGGCGATAATGGGAGGAGCTAAAGAGAGAAGGGGGAGGAGCGAAGTGAGAGAGGGGGAGGAAGGGGAGGGGTTAGAGAGAGAGAGAGGGGGGGAGAGGTGAGAGAGAGAGAGGAAGGGGAGGGGCTAGAGAGAGGGACGGGGGGAGAGGCCGGGTTATAGAGGATGGAGGGGCGGGGCTAGAGGGAGGAAGGGGAGGGGTTAAAGGGGGGCGTGGTTAGAGAGGGGGAGGAGTTAACAGTGCGTCGTGACGTCACCGCGCACGGCTGACCGCGCGTCACCCGTGCGCGGTGACGTCGCGGCGCGGCCGTACCGACGCGGTGGCGTCATCGCGCTTGATGACGTCACACCGTTTGGCGGGAACAGGGAAGGCGGATTGTGGCGTGACGTCACCGCGCGCGTGCGTCTGCAACCACGTGGGGAGCGGTGGTGCAGCGATTAGCGCTACGAACCTGGCGGCCCCGAGTTCGATTCCCGCTCACGGCCAAAAGCCAGTAGAGACGATTATCTAGAACCGGTCCTGAGTCTCCTGCCCTAGGTCGACTCAGCCTCAAATGAGTACCTGGTGCGGTGTGTAGCAAACATCGCCACTGGGGGAGAGACAAAGGCGGCCGGGCGTGTCGGTCGATCCGTGACACCTGCTGGGTCAGCCCGTTACCTGTCGGCGGGCGTTCGACAATTGGCCTTAAACGTGCACCTTGCCTGGCACAAGCGCCGTGGTGACGTCACCGCTGAGATTGCGGCGTGACGTCACCCTCGCACAACCGGAGCGTGGTGACGTCACGCCGTTTGTGAGAAGGCGTGGAGACGGATTTTGTGCGTGACGTCAACCGCGCGTATTGCGTCATGCCGCGCGAGACTTAAGTTGCTGTTTGCGGAATGACGTCACCGCGTTCGGTGTCCGAGGGTGACGTCACGCCACGTGATGACGACGGCTTCGAGAAGGTTAAAAGAGAATTGTGGTGTCACGTCACCGTGTAAGTGTGATGACGTCAGACGCGTGGTGACGATCCCATCCGACGCTAAGATTGAGACGTCATGGCATCATAACCTAGCGTGGTGACGTCACGCCATCTCGAGAAGACGGTTGTTTAGCGTGACGTCACCGTGGTTGTGATGACGCCACGTCGCGTGGAGAATCGGTGCTGTTTGCGGAATGACGTCACCGCGCCGCTGCGCGTGGCGTCACGAAGTTTCGAGACGGGGATAAAAAACAAACCGCGAGGCGGCGTGACGTCATCGCGCGGTTTGCGAGTGAAGGAACAAAAGGCCGATTGGAGCGTGACGTCACCGTGCGTGAAGACGTCACGACGCGTGGAGCGACGCGATGACGTCACGACGCACGGGTGATGTCACGACGCAGCCGTGCGTTCACGGCGGTGTGTCGTCAGCAGCGCACGTCCGTCGACGTTTCGGGGCAATGGCCCTTCTCCAGAGCGTGCAGCGGGGAGGGAATCCGAGGAGCTATGAAGCTCTTTGTCGACAGACGAAATGTCCGCGTGCAAGTTGTGTTTCATTCATTATAGAGGGTTTTTTGGGAGGGTTAGATAAATATGTCGTTGTGTCGTTAAACCCGCCACCACACGACACGGCCAATTAAAAAATTAACTCGTAAAAACAAAGTTTTTCACTATAAATCCTTTATATGCGTGGCGGCTAGAGTCCTCTCGTCCTCTGACTTGAGATGGCTGCCACCTATGGGTCAGATGATTGCCTGCCACCATTAAGCAATTGGTAATTAAATATAAAAAACATTTCCTTCTAAAAAGTGTAAAATTTTGGAGAAAAAAAATTTCACGAAAATGCATTGTCACGCACAACGAGTCTGTGTGCAAAATGTCAGCTCGATTGGATCACGGGAAGTGGGTTAAAAAACGACCGAAAGATTTGCACGGTCGTAAGCGCGCAAGCAAGCAAGCAAGTGAACTTAATATAAAGGATTTAATAAAGGATTTTAAAAGGGGCCATATTCTTAGGTTTTTTCGGTAAAGTCACGTGGGTAAAAATGTTTTAATTAACAAAAAGTAAAATAAAAATTAAATAAAAATCACGACGTTTCGGAGGCAACACGTGACTTTACCGAAAAACCCTAAGAATATGGATCCTTGCAGTCACGAAAGCTTCAAACCTAGAATTAGGAAGGGGCCGTCCATAAATGACGTCACGCACCTAGGGGGGAGGGTGGGGGTCAGACATTTGTGACGATGTGTGACGAGATGGGGGGGGGGGGTTGAGAAATGTGACGTCACATCAAAATGCGCGACTTTAAATAAATATAAACAACACGTTCATTGTAGTGCGTATTCAATGTGGTGCTGCACTCTGATGTTGTAGGAGAAAACATTTATCAAAAAGTCTATTTAACTAAGTATATTTATTTTAAGTTGCGCATTTTAATGTGACGTCACATTTCTCAAACCCCCCCCCCCCCGCGTCACACATCGTCACAAATGTCTGACCCCCCGCCCCCTAGGTGCATGACGTCATTTATGGACGGTCCCGTAGAACACACGCCCACCTTGCAGAATCCTCGGGAAGGATCTGGATGCTAACCACGTGACCACCCCTAGCCCCTCCCACTGGGCCACTTTGTAGACTTAACCGGTCACGTGTCCTCTCGGGTTAACGAGAGTGCCATGACCTTTAGTAACCCCATACCTACGGCCGGCATTCCCACACCCTGTCCTGTAGGGGTTGGCACTGCACGCCAAGCGTAGTTATAGGTGTGCCTACAGCTGGTGCAAGAACAGCTGAATAAAGTCTAAGCAGGTGACTTGTTACAACGTGTCGGTGTGAGACATTTTTGAAGACTCTACATTTGGTGTTAGAAGTGCCAACGAACGTAAGAACGCACCTGTTGCGTCGTCCGGTGATGACGACGCCGACCAAGACGTCGTCCCTCCTACAGCTCCGATTGCCGGAGCTCCGAGCGCTCGCTCAGACGACGTGCTTCAGTCGGCTCAGGAGCAGAGGTCGCAACCGGGTACCCGATACCCGTACCCTACCCGATACCCGGCTACGGGTAGCCGTTTGCGACCCTGGTGCGGGCGGGTACGGAGAGGCCGTGAGTCACTGGTGAGTAACCGTTTGTCACTCATTTCGGGTAGGGTACGGGTAGGGAACGGCTACCCGTACCTGGCCGGGTACGGGTACCCATTTGCGACCCTGGTGCGGCCGGGTACGGGTAAGGAATCAAAACCCGTTTGCGACCTCTGCCACTCAGGAGTGCATGGCGAGTCCAGCCCAGCCACCTCCTTCGCAGAGCTGGCTGGACATCGCCGATCACCTGGCGAGGTTGCTGTCAGCCGCCGCTCATGTTTTTGACGCCAAGACGCACTTCCCGCCGCTGTCATGACCAAGGCGACTGGAGCGCTGGACCTTCCCGCCATTCCGCGGGTTGCAGCCATGCTCCACTCGTCCGCCATTTCGGGCGATCGGCCCGCGCCGCAGAAGCAGCCGCCGGGTTCCAAGGTGGAAGTCGTTCCCAAGTTCCGACGGCTGCCGCCGGTGCGTCAGTTCACTGCTGCAGGTGCATCAGTTCACTGCTGCAGGTGCATCAGTTCACTGCTGCAGGTGGAGATTGGACGCATTTTCGTCGTCGATTCGAGGCCGCCTACATCTCGGTGGGGTGGACATCCCGGGAGGCGCTCCAAGCTCTTCCCACGGCCCTCGACGACGACTCGTTAGCCGCTTTTTCGCCATCCTCGAGTCGGATAGAGCGACCCTCGCACGCGCCGCCCACACCGAGATGGCCGCTATTTCTGATCCCCCGCCTAAAGTTCGGAGAAGATTTCAAGCTGCGGCGACGGGGTGAGAGCGAGACGCGGCTGGCCTAACGCAGTGCGCTCCTCGCCTTGGGGCACGAGGCCTTCCCTCGCATGGACAGAGTCGCCTTGGATTCCCTGGCCTTGGAGCGGCTTCTCTCCTTGGCTCGGGAGTTGGGGGTCACCCTCGCGGTGGCAGAGGAAGACGACCCGACTTCTCTTCTGCAGGTGGCCCGCGGCATCCAAGCGCATCTCAACCCTAACGACTGGCCGGCGGTGGCGGCCGGTGCAACGGAGCCGGCCGTGGGCGAGCATTGCGTGTGCCTCCTTCGCCCGCGGAACGGAGGGGGGAAGTAGCGCTGGCCTGCACCCATCAGCACGGGAATGGCACCCCAGGCCAGAGGTCGCAACCGGGTACCCCCCGATACCCGTACCCTACCCGATACCCAGCTACCCGTACCCGGCCGGGTACGGTTACGGGTAGCCGTTTGCGACCCGAAATGAGTGACAAATGGTGACTCACCAGTGACTCACGGCCTACCCGTACCCGGCCACACCAGGGCCGCAAACGGCTACCCATACCCGGCCGGGTACAGGTAGCCGGGTATCGGGTAGGGTACGGGTATCGGGTACCCGGTTGCGACCTCTGGCTCTGGCTCATCGCGTTGTGGGCGCCACGGCGGGTTCCTCAGCAGTTATGGGGTTAATCCAGGAGATCCAGGTTCGTCTGTTGATAGACACGGGGGCCGTTGCGACTATGGTCTCCGAGGCTGTGTTTCGTACGTTGCCTTCGTCGTCCGATCCTCTTACCCCCATGGAGAGCGCTTGAGTGGAAGCTAACGGGGGGGGGGAGGGTCTGGGCACAATGGGTCGGATGCTGGCCTCTGTGCAAATAGGGGGAATCTGTTTGGAAGGACATATATTGTTTGCTGGGCACCGATTTTCTAGGCAAGATGCCCTTGAAAATTCTCATCGGCCAGGGGTGTATTGAATCACCAACGGGACAGCGGTTGCTGTTTCTGAATTCCCCGGTCGACAGCCATCGCAGAATGCTGCCATTCATGCGATGGCTAGACAAATCGTTAAAGCGCCTCCAGGTTACATCATGGGACCTCCTTTGCCAGTACCAAAATATACTAATAGGGGGTTTTCCCCTTTTTCTGGCAACAAAACTGACACCTTTTGCAAGGAATCATGCTTACTACATTGACCACAATACTTGCAGTCAAATGCAAACAAAAAACAAGACTCTGATACTTTATGCATTGACTTTGTAAACTCTTACCCCGAGCTCTCATACGGTGATGGTGCATTGTCTTTGAGTTGTGCGCCTTTTGGCGTCATCTGGTCGAACACCATATGAGACTAGGCTCTAAGGAAAGCTGTCTCTGGTGTGCAGACCAATCAGTTTCAAAGACAATGCAGGTGCGTTATCGGGCGCACAGTTGAATGAGATGGTGGGTGAGTGAATGGATGGTTGAGTGAGATGGTTGGTGAGTGAATGAGTGAGATGGTGGTTGAATGAGATGGTGGGTGAGTGAATGAGTGGTTGGATGAGACGGTGGGTGAGTGAATGAGTAAGATGGTGGGTGAGTGAATGAATGGTTGAGTGAGATGGTTGTTTAGTGAATGAGTGAGACGGTGGGTGAATGAGTGGCTGAATGAGATTGTGGGTGAGTTAATGAGTGGTTGGATGAGACGGTGGGTGAGTGAATGAGTAAGATGGTGGGTGAGTGAATGAATGGTTGAGTGAGATGGTTGTTTAGTGAATGAGTGAGACGGTGGGTGAATGAGTGGCTGAATGAGATTGTGGGTGAGTGAATGAGTGAGATGGTGGTTGAATGAGATGGTGGGTGAGTGAATGAGTGGTTGGATGAGACGGTGGGTGAGTGAATGAGTAAGATGGTGGGTGAGTGAATGAATGGTTGAGTGAGATGGTTGTTTAGTGAATGAGTGAGACGGTGGGTGAATGAGTGGCTGAATGAGATTGTGGGTGAGTGAATGAGTGGTTGGATGAGATGGTGGGTGAGTGAATGAGTAAGATGGTGGGTGAATGAATGAATGGTTGAGTGAGATGGTTGTTTAGTGAATGAGTGAGACGGTGGGTGAATGAGTGGCTGAATGAGATTGTGGGTGAGTTAATGAGTAAGATGGTGGGTGAGTGAATGAGTAGTTGAGTGAGATGGTGGGTGGGTGAATTAATGGTTGAGTGAGGTGGTCGGTGAGTTATTAAGTGAGATGGTGGGTGAGTGAATGGGTGAGCTGATGGGTGAGTGAGATGGTGAGTGAGATGGTGAGTGAGATGGTAAGTGAAATGGTGATTGAATGAGATGAGACGGTGAATGAATGAGTGAGATAGTGAATGAGTGAGCGAGATGGTGAGTGAGATGGTGAGATGGTGGGTGAGTGAATGAGTGGTTGAGTGAGTTGATGGGTGAGCTAATAAGTGAGATGGTGGGTGAGTGAATGAGTGAAATGGCGATTGAATGAGATGATGAGTGAGACAGTGAGTGAATGGGTGAGGTGGTGAGTGAATGAGTGAGATGGTGACTGAGTGAGTGAAAGAGTGAGATGGTGGGTGGGTGAGTGAGATGATGAATGAGACGGTGAGTCAATGAGTGACATGGTGATTGAATGGTTGAGTTGGTGAGTGAGCGAGATGGCGAGTGAGATGGTGAGTGAGTGATGAGTGTGATGGTGGGTGAGATGGTGAGTGAATGAGTGTGATAATTGGTGAGTGAATTAGTAAAATTATGAGTGAATGAGTGAGTGAATGAGTGAGATGGTTGGTGAGTGAGTGAAATCGTGAGTGAATGAGTGAATGAGAGAGTGATTGAGTGAAATGATGAGTGAATGAGTGAGTGAATGAGTGAGACGGTGAGTGAATGAGTGAATGAGTGAATGAGTGAGTGAATGAGTGAAATGATGAGTGAATGAGTGAAGTGATGAGTGACTGAGTGAGACGGTGAGTGAATGAGTGAGTGAATGAGTGAAGTGATGAGTGAATGAGTGAGTGAATGAGTGAGACGGTGAGTGAATGAGTGAATGAGTGAGTGAATGAGTGAAATGATGAGTGAATGAGTGAAGTGATGAGTGACTGAGTGAGACGGTGAGTGAATGAGTGAATGAATGAGTGAATGAGTGATTGAGTGAGTGAATGAGTGAGTGAATGAATGAGTGAGTGAATGAGTGAATGAGTGAGTGAATGAGTGAAATGATGAGTGAATGAGTGAATGAGTGAGTGAATGAATGAGTGAGTGAATGAGTGAGTGACTGAGTGAGACGGTGAGACTTGACGGTGGGTCACGTGAATCCGCATATTTTTCCTTTTTTTATAAATAAAAAAAATAACGGTCCATTTGACGGAAATTAAAACGTTAACTTCTAAAAGGGGAGCCTCGGTTTGGTGGAATTTGTCTCTCCGTGGCTCTTTTAAGTCGAATTTCCCCTCAGTTCCAGATTGTGAATTGAAAAAAAATAAATAAAAAAAATCACAATCCCGGTGACGTCACGCGCATTAAATGGAGCCCGGGCGAGGCCGCATCACGACCCGACGAACGCCACACGTGCGCACACAAAAAAAACCTCCTCTGAAAAGAAATAGTGCGCTAACACACATCATAAAAAAAACCCGAGATTTATTTCTCACGCAAACTCTCAACCCCTCCTCCCCCAACACTCGAAACGATTTAATATTTTCTCACCCAGCAAAGTATATTTATTTTAAAAACGATTTAATTTGCGGTGATTTAAATAACCACCCACCCCATCATTGCTGAGCTGCTGCTGGTGGGTGGGGGTGGGTCGCGGCCGCTTCACATAAAGTATCGCTGCGCGGACCGGGCCGCCCTTCTTTTCCGTTTTGCCGCGAAGCTGCGAGGGAAAATGTCCGACACGTCTGCCGAGTACAGGTAACGACTTCGACGACCAAAGGGACACCAAAAGCCGCGCCGCGTTCGTCGCAATCGTCGCCGTTCGAGCGGCGAGATCGTTCGCTGTCGTTTGTCGTGCGACTCGAGTTCGTGGGCGGAAATTTTTTTTTTCCCCTCACGAGACCCGCCCGACCCCTCTGGTCCGGAGGGGTTGGCGTCGCCGGGGTCGTCGCGCAACCAACCGGGGAGGTTGGTCAGGCAAGACCGAGGCTTCGTTCGAGGCCCCGTAGAGGCCTAGGCTTTCACCAGCACCACCACCACCCACGTTCTCGCGCCGAAGGGAGTTTTAAAATAAAAAGTCGCACGTGGCGAATACAACGTCGACGTTTTTGTTAACGTTATTAAATGTACCTTCCCTTCGGTGCGTCGATGTTACCAACAATAGATTTACGTGAAATCAAAACTAAATAAATCAATTTGACCTTTACAACAAAAAAAGCCGATGCAAGTGCGTACGGCCGCGGCTTTTGTGTTAAAATGGAGCGGCGTTTTGTTGTTGGATAAATAAACGTGAAACCGTCGTTACGAAACGACGTGAAGGGCACGAATGTTCTCCGTCGAAGGCTTCGTGGTGCGGGAGCGCGAGCGAGCGGCGAGTCGCAGGCTCTGGGAGGGGAGGAGGAGGCGTGGGGGGATGGGAGGGCCGCGTGCGCTCCGAACGTAAAATGGAGGCGGTTGCGGCGGGCGATGGTGGTGGCGGTGATGGGTGGTGGTGAGGGTGATGGTGATGGGTGGTGATGATGGGGGTTGTGATGGGTGGTGATGATGATGGTGGTGGGTGGTGATGATTGTGGTGGTGGTGGTGATGATTGTGATGGTGATGATGATGGTGGTGGTGATGATGGTGGGTGGTGATGATGGTGGTGGTGGTGATGAGGATAGTGGTGATGGTGATTATGTTGGTGATGTCGGTGATGGTTATGGGTGATGGTGGTGATGGGTGGTGATGTCGGTGATGGGTCATTGTGGTGATGATGGGGTGATGGGTGGTCATGATGGTAATGATGGGTGATGGTAGTGGTGGCGGTGACGGGTGGTGATGGTAATGATGGGTGATTATGGATGATAGTGGTGGTGATGGGTGATATGGTAATGATGGTGGTGATGGGCGTTGGTGATGATGATGATGGGTGATGCGAGCGCTTTAACGTTAAATCCGCTTAGATATTAACGTAATCTCGTTAAACAAACTATACTATATCACGTGTGAGGGGGGGGGAAGGGTGGATTTCAACGTCTTAAACGAACTAAACAACGGCACGATAATGGTGGTGATGGTGGTGGAGAGACTTGCTGCTGTGTGTGGCATTTCTGTGGGGAGCGAGTTCGTTTCACGGGCTGTGCTTTGAGTGGTTCGATACGAACCCACATTTGGAGATCCCCGATTGATTATCCGAACCGGTCCGGTACCACTCGTCCTCGAATTAGAGATTACCCGGTGCTGTTCGTGGGGGGGGGGAGACAAAGGCGGCCGGGTGTGGTGCTAGCCACCCACCATCACCTCGTGTGTGTGTGTCACAGTTCCCGGCCTCCTGCGTAGGCGCTCCAACTCGCTTACTAACCGCACTTTCCTCCACCCAACACGGGGGAGGCAAATCTTTGTCTTTGTGTGGCATCCATTAGCCGGGGGCTTCTCTGCACGTATCCCGAGAGGGATAATCTCTCGGATCGCGGGGATGAGATGGCAGCGGATTGGGTTGGATAAGGAGGATTGTGCTTCATCCAGCAGTGGAATGACCATGGCTACTGATAATGATGATGATGGTGGCTAGTCTCGTGTTAGCAGTGCTGCTTGGCGAACCGGACCAGTTGACGGTATTTCCCGTCGAGGTTCCGCCAGGAAGATTGGACTAACGTGTGGCTTGGGAGGCCTTCATCCAGCAGTGGAATGACCGTGGCTACTGATTGTTGATGATGATGATGGTGGCTAGTCTCGTGTTAGTAGTGCTGCTTGGCGAAACGGACCAGTTGAAAGGATCGGCTCGCCAGAGTGGCCACGGTGAGCGGGGTGGGGTGATAGTCACAAGTCAAGTGGACGGCACAAGAGTTGAATGAATTGTTAAATCCATCTGTGCCGAGCCTTGAGCCGTGAAACAATGCACGCGGTGTGGTTGTGGTGGTGGTTTTGGTAGAGCGGTGGTGCAGCGGTTAGCACTACGTAAACCAGGCGGACCCAAGTTCGATTCCCTCTCAAGGCCAACACCGGGTGACGATTATCTGAACCGGTCCTGGGCCTCCTCCCCTAGGTAGACTAAGCCTCGAATGAGTCACCTGATGCGGTGTGTAGCTAACATCGCCACCGGGGAGACAAAGGCGGTCGGGCGTGGTGCTGGCCACCCACCCCCTCGTGTGCCACAGTGCAGGCCCTTCATAGGTGCTGCTACTCGCTAACAGCACTTGTACCAACAGTTCAGGCTGTAGGGGGGGGGGGGATCTATTATCTAGGTCTTATAGGTTTGTTGGGATTAAGAGGTGGGCACAAAAGACGTGATGTGGGTGGGTTTTAGTTGTGGATTTTTTTTGGTTTGCTTGTGAAATCCATCTGTACGGAGTCATCTTGCGGGACCAGTCCCACCCCCACCGCACATCCACCCCTTCCCGTTTCTCCCTTCCCGGTTCACGAAACAGAGGAGGAGCGGATGGGGGTGGCTGATTTTGGCTTTGGTTTTGGTCCAATGTCCAAAATGTAGCAAGCGAACAGCGGCAGGCAAGGCGCTAGAGTTAAAGATCCGTTCAGAGAGACTCTTTATTTTTAAATCCTTTATATTAAGTTCACTTGCTTGCTTACGACCGTGCAAATCTTTCGGTCGTTTTTTAACCCTCTTCCCGTGATCCAATCGAGCTGACATTTTGCACACAGACTCGTTGTGCGTGACAATGAATTTTCGTGAAAAAAATTTTCCCAAATTTTACACTGTTTAGGGAAATTTTTTAAAATATTTAATTACGAATTGCTTAATGGTGGCAGACAATCATCTGACCCATAGGTGGCAGCCATCTCAAGCCAGAGGACGAGTGGACTCTAGCCGCCCCGATGCCACGCATATAAAGGATTTATAGTGAAAAACTTTGTTTTTACGGGTTAATTTTTTACACGCTTTAGTTACATAAACTCCCGGAGCCATAACTCCACCCGTGTCCGGTCACGTGCTCTTGCTTGACCATACTTCCCCCCATGCTGATCAGTCGCGGAGGAGGAGGAGGGGGGGGGAGGGTTTAACGAATGAATGTGGCGTAAGAGGGGGAACACGATAGGGCCAGTTACAGACGTTATCATCAACTCGCCCGCCGCTCAGAGGTCGCAACCGGGTACCCGATACCCGTACCCTACCCGATACCCGGCTACCCGTACCCGACCGGGTACGGGTAGCCGTTTGCGACCCTGGTACGGCCGGGTACGGGTAGGCCGTGAGTCACTGGTGAGTAACCGTTTGTCACTCGTTTCGGGTAGGGTATGGGTAGGGAACGGGTACGGGTACCCATTTGCGACCCTGGTGCGGCCGGGTATGGGTAAGGAATCAAAACCCGTTTGCGACCTCTGCCGCCGCTACATTATTGTTTAGCCTCGGCCTGGAGTCGAACTCTGGTGGGGGAGGGGGAGGCAGGATGGGCCACCGCTTCCCCCAACACCACCCCCGCCACACGAGTGGACAAAGAGACACCCTGGAGCTTTGTGATAGTTGCCTTTGCCTCCCTTGCGTGGCCGAAATGCGAGCGAGCGCGTGTGCATGTTGAACTTCTTTCGCACCGCGCGTAGCTAACCATGCTATGTGTGGTCTGTGTTGAACTTTTTTTGCATCGTACGTCGCGCGAATCGTAGATGCGGGGGGGGGGAGACGGCTATTGAAACGCAACAACCAGTTCTAAGTCAAATTAGTTTGTCAATCCTGGATGGTAATGATGATAATGATTCAAAAGTGGCACAGCGCCCAGCGGCTTCTTAATACCGGGCAGAAAGAGAGCGTTCCAGACGGCCGCGGAAGCTGCGGCTCATCTGAAAACGTGTGCGCGACGACGATGATGATGATGCGGTGACCCACCCCATCGTTTTTTTACCGCATCACGCGATGCTTTCGGATGAGCTTGTGAAAGAGGCTTTTGGACTCCCTCTCCTCCCCCTCTATCTCTCCCTTCCTTGTTTGCCTTGGGATCTTGACGCCAGTCCCCTCTGGCTGGCTTTGCCGAGTTCTTGCGTAATGGGGATTTTTTGCTGGCGCTTGTTAACCGCGACTCTCCTGCTACCGAGGTCATCGTCCCTGCTCGCCACGGTGGCTAGGAGATGTTGACGACCTCGCCTGGTATGCAGGAGGTCGTGGGTTCGATCCCGACCCTGACCGCCTGCTGCGGTATATTTGAAGTTTGCGGGTCTCTTATCATCATCGCCACGGTGGCTAGGAGATGTTGACGACCTCGCCTGGTATGCAGGAGGTCGTGCGTTCGATCCCGACCCTGACCGCCTGATGCGGTATATTTGAAGTTTTAAGTGTCTCTATCATCATCGTCACGGTGGCTTGGAGATGTTGACCACCTCGCCTGGTACGCAGGAGGTCGTGGGTTCGATCGCAACCCTTACTATGCCTGTTCCATATTTGGAGTTGCGTTTCTCTGTTTCCCCCCGTGATTGTGTGGATTTTTCTCCGAATCCCCCAGTTTTTCCCTCATTTAAAATTAACATGACGCGTTGAGAGTATTTGTCCGCTGCTTATAAATTTCCACGTGATGATGATAATGCGCCGCCACTTTGTTGAGCTATCATTTGTTTTAGCCAGGGGTCGCTTCTAAAAAAGAGCTAGGGGGCCCCATCCATTTAGTACGTACGCAAACATCTGTCAACTTCACCCTTACCCCCCTCCCTGTACGCACGTGTACTTTTAACACCGACCCCCCCCCCCCACCTGCGTACGTACGCTTGGCGCCCCCCCCTCCCCGAATTGTATAGAACGGCCGATATTTAATCCACGCAGAAACGATCAAGAATGAATAACGTTAACGTGTTTAAGCACCGCCGGATTATCTAACTCATTTTGAAGGCCAATGTAGACAATGTATGATCAAGGTTTCACCCTCCCCCCCTCTATGCGAACGTTCGAAATGGATGGGCCCTTACCACATAGCAGTTCAGTGGGTGCCTTACAACTTGTACAATAAAAATAGTTTACTGCTACTACGTGTGATGAAACTCGTTCAGATGGAGGGGACGGGGTGTGGGTGTTGCGGTGTTGCAGCATAGCAAGCGGATTGGTGAACTGCAATCATCGTGTGGCAAGGTCAGGGGTGTCTAGACCGCCACGGCCTTCATCCAGCAGTGGATTGACCAAGGGAGGGACTGCGTCGCAAGCATTGTCTGCCCGTGCGAGTCCAGAATCATCCCGGTTTCCCGGCATCGTATGACGCGCACTCCCTATTAAGAGTGGGCCCTTAAAAATAAAACAATATATAGTTTGTATGGCGTGAGCGGAAATGGTCAAACAAACCCCAGTATAGTAGCCACCCTCCTCCTGGCAATTAGTCCTGAGACTCGGCTCAGGATCTCTTCTGGGGTTGAATAAAGAGCGTTAATTATTTGCTTTCTTTAGAACTGCTTGTTTGGCTACGTACGGCGCGAAAGAAGTTCAACGTACATACAGTACATAGTTTTGGCTTCGCGCTGTGTGTGCAGTTAACGCATCACGTTACGAACTTTGCCCACGGTGAATGTTAAGTGATGAGCGGCATCTGTTACGTCCGTACCGATTCTGGCCTCGCATAACTTGAAGTAACTTTCTGACCCCGTTCCCACTACTGGGGGCACCACGGTGGCTGGGAGATGTCACCTCCCTCGCCTGGTATACAGGAGGTCGTGGGTTCGATCCCGAACAATGGATGCCTGCTGTGTATTTGGAGTTTGTGTGTCTTTCTGTCTCTCCCAAGTGGTCACGTGGATTTAGTCTTCGGGTCTTCCGTTTTTTTTGTATTCCCCCTCCACATTTAGAAACAATATCTACGCATTGAGAGTGTTTGGCGGCTGCTAGAAGTTTCCACGTGATGATGATGTTGAGCCGCTACTTCGTTGAGCTATCGTTTGTGCTGGCCTAGTCGATTCTTAAAAAGAGCCGCTGGGCCTTACCTGGTAAAAGTTCAGTAGTTTCATGGACTAAATCCCTCGCCAAACCTCCTACGCATTTCACAAGTAGTACTAATCGCATATCTGCATTTCCCATAAATATGCTACATTCATCTTGATATGCAAATTATTTTGTCAAGGCGCTCTTCGCCCCTCCATCCCAGCTTAAATAGTCGCTCCAAGCCTGGGGCTTGTCATTCAGACTCTGTCTACTCGACAGACCTGCTCTCCACCTGAGGACGGCTACTTCCGTTGTGGCCAAAACGT
Organism: Lampetra planeri; assembly: GCF_965212315.1. Classification (NCBI taxonomy): domain Eukaryota; kingdom Metazoa; phylum Chordata; class Hyperoartia; order Petromyzontiformes; family Petromyzontidae; genus Lampetra; species Lampetra planeri. The sequence continues at coordinate 25,573 of NW_027615079.1, read as the reverse complement.
CGTGAGAATTATTGTATAATTTTTTATTATTTTATTATTTCCATTCTACGTGACTTTACCGAAAGAACCAAGAAGAAGTTTCATGGACGTCTGTGAAAAATGAAGTTAATCAGATTCCTTCTGTGTCGGTACATATTCTGAAAGTGTGGTCAAACAACTGGTGCGGGTCGATGGCTTTTATCCACCAGTGTTATGGGCAGATGTGGTTGGGGGATGTTGGTGCTAACAAAGCAATAGTGGGGAAAAATAAATAATAATAGTGGGGAGTGAGGGGGGAGGGAGTTGGTGGGTGGGGGAGGAAGGGAATTGCTGGGTGGGTAAGGGACCCAACCCATCGAGTCTGGTGCAGAAGCTTCCCCCACCGTCTACACGATTGGGGGGTGGGGGTATACTGCTGCCCGTACGTGACTCATAGCATCGTCGTCAAAATCGTCATCAGCTGTTGCCACATGGGGGTGAGTGGGGAGCGGAGTGAACGTGGTTGGGGTTTACCTCAAATGAGCATCGCCACCACGACACCTGAGTTTAAAACACGGTTGGCTACGTACGGCGCGAAAGGAAGCTCTACACACACCGCACCCCGCGGTTTTTTGCGCTAAATTGGTGTCCGTAACTGACCTGGGTCTCCGCTAGGTCGACTCGGCCTCAAATAATTAGCCTGAACACGATTTGTTTCGTTTTTTGGGGGGGCTGAAGGGTGTCTGGAACTGGTTTGGCAAGGGTCACCCTCCCCCTAGGTAGCCTCGGCCTCAAATGGCGTGGGTGGTGGCGTGCGAGTGTGCCGCGCCCGTTTTCAATAGGCGGTCGCTAGCAGCGCTTATTCCCGTGTAATCGAAACAATTTTTTTAATTTACCACGCGACTGAGTGAGCCCATGCAACTCTTTTTCAGAAGTGACCTGGCTACCACAAATGATAGCTCAACGGAAGTGGATTAATCATCATCGCCATCATCACGTGGTAGTGTATAGCAGCCCAAATGCTCTTAAACATGTGACGTTGATTCTAAACGTGGAGGGGAAACATCGGAGGGACCCCGGGGGAAAATCCACGCGACCACGGGGAGAGAGGCGTGTAAACTGGTATACAGGAGGTCGTGAGTTTGATTCTGACCCCTTGACGCCTGCTGTATATTTGGCGTTTGCGTGTGTCTCTCCCCCGTGGTCCGGTAGATTCTTCTCCAGGTCGTCTTGGTTTTTCCCTCCCACATTTAGAATCGACGTGTCATGCGTTTTAGAGTATTTGGCTGCTATGCTTTTCCCCGCGTCATGATGATGATGAGCCGCCGCTTGGTTGAGCTATCGTTTGTGATTGCCACGTCGCTTCTCAAAGAAACATTGCTCTGTGGGGGCCGTACCTGGCGAATTAAAATAGTTTTAGTTTCATGTAAGATCAAACAGTATTATTGAATATACTAGATTGTGTTTAAAAGTTAAATTGTTGAAGGTTACCAGAAAGCAAATGAGCTCCTTTGCTGGGCGTGCGATCTCCGTTGCTACATCTGCAGAACGTGAAGAACCAGTGGCATCTACATCTGCAGAACGTGAAGAACCAGTGGCATCTACATCTGCAGAACGTGAAGAACCAGTGGCATCTGCAGAACGTGAAGAACCAGTGGCATCTGCAGAACGTGAAGAACCAGTGGCATCTACATCTGCAGAACGTGAAGAACCAGTGGCATCTGCAGAACGTGAAGAACCAGTGGCATCTGCAGAACGTGAAGAACCAGTGGCATCTGCAGAACGTGAAGAACCAGTGGCATCTGCAGAACGTGAAGAACCAGTGGCATCTGCAGAACGTGAAGAACCAGTGTTATCTACATCTGCAGAAGGTGAAGAACCAGTGGCATCTGCAGAAGGTGAAGAACCAGTGGCGTTGGCATCTGCAGAACGTGAAGAGCCAGTGGCATCTGCAGAACATGAAGAACCAGTGGCATCTGCAGAACATGAAGAACCAGTGGCATCTGCAGAACATGAAGAACCAGTGGCATCTGCAGAACATGAAGAACCAGTGGCATCTACAGAACGTGAAGAACCAGTGGCATCTGCAGAACATGAAGAACCAGTGGCATCTACAGAACATGAAGAACCAGTGGCATCTACAGAACGTGAAGAACCAGTGGCATCTACAGAACATGAAGAACCAGTGGCATCTACAGAACGTGAAGAACCAGTGGCATCTACAGAACGTGAAGAACCAGTGGCATCTACAGAACGTGAAGAACCAGTGGCATCTACAGAACGTGAAGAACCAGTGGCATCTACAGAACGTGAAGAACCAGTGGCATCTACAGAACGTGAAGAACCAGTGGCATCTGCAGAACATGAAGAACCAGTGGCATCTACAGAACGTGAAGAACCAGTGGCATCTACAGAACGTGAAGAACCAGTGGCATCTACAGAACGTGAAGAACCAGTGGCATCTACAGAACGTGAAGAACCAGTGGCATCTACAGAACATGAAGAACCAGTGGCATCTACAGAACATGAAGAACCAGTGGCATCTACAGAACATGAAGAACCAGTGGCATCTGCAGAACGTGAAGAACCATTGGCATCTACAGAACGTGAAGAACCAGTGGCATCTACATCTGCAGAATGTTAAGAACCAGTGGCATCTGCAGAACGTGAAGAACCAGTGGCATCTACAGAACGTGAAGAACCAGTGGCATCTACAGAACGTGAAGAACCAGTGGCATCTACAGAACGTGAAGAACCAGTGGCATCTACAGAACGTGAAGAACCAGTGGCATCTACAGAACGTGAAGAACCAGTGGCATCTACAGAACGTGAAGAACCAGTGGCATCTACAGAACATGAAGAACCAGTGGCATCTACAGAACATGAAGAACCAGTGGCATCTGCAGAACGTGAAGAACCATTGGCATCTACAGAACGTGAAGAACCAGTGGCATCTACATCTGCAGAATGTGAAGAACCAGTGGCATCTGCAGAACGTGAAGAACCAGTGGCATCTACATCTGCAGAACGTGAAGAACCAGTGGCATCTACATCTGCAGAACGTGAAGAACCAGTGGCATCTGCAGAACATGAAGAACCAGTGGCATTTGCAGAACGTCAAGAACCAGTGGCATTTGCAGAATGTGAAGAACCAGTGGCATTTGCAGAATGTGAAGAACCAGTGGCATTTGCAGACTGTGAAGAACCAGTGGCATCTGCATCTGCAGAACGTGAAGAACCAGTGGCATTTGCAGACCGTGAAGAACCAGTGGCATCTGCAGAACGTGAAGAACCAGTGGCATCGACATCTACAGGAGATGACTTTTTTTTTAGAGACGTAGTAGCGGTAACAGCGCCGTTGATTTTTTATAAAGACGTCGTTACCTCACCGCGTAGCACCGTGATCACCGCCCCACACTCTACCATAGCCGGCACCAAAACTGCGCCACACGAGCTTGCTCCCCCCTCGCGCACGGGCCTTGTGGGGAGAGCCTCGGTACCGGTGGAAAGTTCTTTTATTTTTAGCTTTTCTTCCGATTCCCGTCCCGACGGCGTGCAACGTGCACACGCCGTGCGTCATCGTAACGGCGAGTGTCTTTGTACGCCCGGGAGGGTCGCCGTGGAATGTTCGTGTTTCGTTTTCTCGTTCGAAGTTTGACGTTTTGTTCTCCCCCTTCCCTTCTGACCCTCCACCCCCCCCCCCCCCCCCGCAGATCCCGTGACAATGGCCCGGAGGGTATGGAACCCGATGGCATCATTGAGGTGAGGTGCCGCGTGTGGCTTCGACTCTTGTGGCGCGCTGCACAGACATACACCACAAGACACATAGAGAGACCACCGCAAGACTGTCTGCTCAGTGCTGATGTTTACCATCACCGATAGCGGTGATGGCGAGGATAGCGATGCGATGATGGTACTGATAGTTATGATAACGGTGATGGAGATGGTGGCGTTAGCGGAGAAAGTGATGATAGCCGTAAGACGGGTGCTGTTGATAGCGGTGATGGTGATAGTGGCGATATCGGTGAGATGGTGATGGTAGTGATAGTATAGCGGTGATGGTGATGATAACGGTGATGTTGATAGCGAGTCATGGTGATAGTGAAGATAACGGGTGAGATGGTGATGGTGGTGGTAATGGTAACAATAGCAGTGATAAAGATGGTGACGAGAGCGGTGATGGTGATGGTAGTGATAGTAAAGCAGTGATGGTGACGATAGCGGTGATGTTGATAGAGAGTGATGGTGATAGTGAGGATAGTGGGTGAGATGGTGATGGTGGTGATAGTGATGGAGATGGTGTAAATAGCGGTGATGGTGATGATAACCATGAGATGGGGTGGATAGCGGTGATGGTGACGATAGCGGTGATAATGATGGTGGTGATGGTTACGGTGGTGGTGATGGTTACGGTAGCGGTGATGGAGATGGTGACGATAGCGGTGATGGTGATGATAACCGTGAGATGGGGTGGATAGCGGTGATGGTGACGATAGCGGTGATAATGATGGTGGTGATGGTTACGGTAGCGGTGATGGAGATGGTGACGACAGCGGTGGTGGTTGGTGGTGATGGTGTTAGTAGTGGTGATCGTAGTCGTGAGACAAGAGATGGTGTTGTTAGCGGCGATGGTGATGATAGTTTTGGTGGTGGCGGTGATGGTGACGATGGCGGTGATGGTGACGATGGCGGTGATGGTGACGATGGCGGTGATGGTGACGATGGCGGTGATGGTGACGATGGCGGTGATGGTCATGATAACCGTGAGATGGGGTGGATAGCGGTGATGATGACGATAGCGGTGATGATGATGGCGGTGATGGTTACAGTAGCAGTGTTGGAGATGGTGACAACAGCGGTGGTGGTTGGTGGTGATGGTGTTAGTAGCGGTGATCGTAGTCGTGAGACAAGAGATGGTGTTGATAGCGGCGATGGTGATGATAGTTGTGGTGGTGGCGGTGATGGTAACGGTGGTGGTGATCGTGACAATAGCGGTGAGATGATGACGATGGTGTGGCGATAGTCACGACAGCGGCGATGGCGATGATAGCGAATGGGAGATGGCGGTGATGGTGGCGGTGGAGATACCACACCCGTAGCCGGAGATCGTCTCCCGGTACAGCTGACTCGGCGTCTGCGCTAAAAGTGGCGTCCGTTCACCCACCCCACCCTCCCCCGTCAGCTCAGGTAGCCCAGAAACACGAACCGTTGCGGGGTCTCAAGTCGGTTAAATCTCGATTCTCAAAACTCGCTGCGTTAGAACCGCATTTTGCATTTAGTTTGTCCTCACCCCCCCGCCCGCCGCCGCACCTCCGATTATCACGGTTGGAGAAGTTCAACATGCACACACACAGCTCGGTTGGCTCGCACAGAGACCCATAGGCTCACACACAGAGACCCATAGGCTCACACACAGAGACCCATAGGCTCACACACAGAGACCCATAGGCTCACGCACAGAGACCCATAGGCTCACGCACAGAGACCCATAGGCTCACGCACAGAGACCCATAGGCTCACGCACAGAGACCCATAGGCTCACGCACAGAGACCCATAGGCTCACGCACAGAGACCCATAGGCTCACGCACAGAGACCCATAGGCTCACGCACAGAGACCCATAGGCTCACGCACAGAGACCCATAGGCTCACGCACAGAGACCCATAGGCTCACGCACAGAGACCCATAGGCTCACGCACAGAGACCCATAGGCTCACGCACAGAGACCCATAGGCTCACGCACAGAGACCCATAGGCTCACGCACAGAGACCCATAGGCTCGCGCACAGAGACCCATAGGGTCGCACACAGAGACCCATAGGGTCGCACACAGAGACCCATAGGGTCGCACACAGAGACCCATAGGCTCGCACAGAGACCCATAGGGTCGCGCACAGAGACCCATAGGGTCGCGCACAGAGACCCATAGGGTCGCACAGAGACCCATAGGGTCGCGCACAGAGACCCATAGGGTCGCGCACAGAGACCCATAGGGTCGCGCACAGAGACCCATAGGGTCGCGCACAGAGACCCATAGGGTCGCGCACAGAGACCCATAGGGTCGCGCACAGAGACCCATAGGGTCGCGCACAGAGACCCATAGGGTCGCGCACAGAGACCCATAGGGTCGCGCACAGAGACCCATAGGCTCGCACAGAGACCCATAGGCTCGCACAGAGACCCATAGGCTCGCACAGAGACCCATAGGCTCGCACAGAGACCCATAGGCTCGCACAGAGACCCATAGGCTCGCACAGAGACCCATAGGCTCGCACAGAGACCCATAGGCTCGCACAGAGACCCATAGGCTCGCACAGAGACCCATAGGCTCGCACAGAGACCCATAGGCTCGCACAGAGACCCATAGGCTCGCACAGAGACCCATAGGCTCGCACAGAGACCCATAGGCTCGCACAGAGACCCATAGGCTCGCACAGAGACCCATAGGCTCGCACAGAGACCCATAGGCTCGCACAGAGACCCATAGGCTCGCACAGAGACCCATAGGCTCGCACAGAGACCCATAGGCTCGCACAGAGACCCATAGGCTCGCACAGAGACCCATAGGCTCGCACAGAGACCCATAGGCTCGCACAGAGACCCATAGGCTCGCACAGAGACCCATAGGCTCGCACAGAGACCCATAGGCTCGCACAGAGACCCATAGGCTCGCACAGAGACCCATAGGCTCGCACAGAGACCCATAGGCTCGCATAAAGAGCCACAAACTCGCTTGCGCGAAGCTAAACGCTCGTCAATGGAATGGCCGTGTTTCCCCACGTGTGCGCGTGCACAGAGCAACTGGAATGAGATCGTGGACAACTTTGATGACATGAGCCTCAAGGAGACTCTGCTGCGTGGAATCTACGCCTACGGCTTTGAGAAACCGTCTGCCATCCAGCAGCGCGCCATCCTGCCCTGCATAAAGGGTGAGCGTGCGTGCGTGTGCGTGCGTGTGTGTGGCAGAGTAGGGGGGGCACAGGTGGTGCATCTGCCCAGTCATCTCAGTCGGTCAACCCGTGGCACCCATCTGGGTCTGTCCCGTGACCTCCTGGGTCTGTCCCAGCGGGCGTTCGACACTTCACGTGGCCGCCAAGCAGAGGTCGCAAACGGGTTTTGATTCCTTACCCGTACCCGGCCGCACCAGGGTCGCAAACGGGTACCCGTACCCTACCCGATACCCGGCTACCCGTACCCGGCCGGGTATCGGGTAGGGTACGGGTACGGGTACCCGATTGCGACCTCTGGGATGAAGCCATGTTGCAGGCGCGGGTGGGTTGATTCTAGGAACTTGAATTGTGAGAAGAGACAAGACGTTGGGAAATGAGTGACAAACGGTGACTCACCAGTGACTCACGGCCTACCCGTACCCGTACCCGGCCGCACCAGGGTCGCAAACGGGTACCTGATCGGGTACGGGTATCGGGTAGGGTACGGGTATCGGGTAGGGTACGGGTATCGGGTAGGGTACGGGTATCGGGTACCCGGTTGCGACCTCTGCGCAGGTGCCGTGGTGACATCGCCGCCACTTAGTGGCGAATGGCGGGTTTTGTTGTTGCGGGGAGCGGTTTTCACCGCTGCACTACGAACCCGGCGAGTCCAGTTCGATTCCCGCTCACGATCAACACCGGTGACGATTATCTCGAACCGGTCCTGGGCCTCCTCGCCTAGGTCGACTTGGCCTCAAATGAGTACCTGGTGCGGTGTGTAAACATCGCCACTGGGGAGACAAAGGTGGCCGGGCGTGGTGCTGGCCACCCCTCTTGTGCATTGTGCCGGCCTTCATAGGTGCTCGCTTAATATCACTTTCCCCAATAGTCGGCACAGGCTACACGGATCTTGGCATGCGTGTAATGTGTGTATGTTGAACTTCTTTCGCACCGTACGTAACCAACCGTGCTAATCGGAAAAGCGGGGGAAGGACAACAAACTAAACAGAGTAGTTCTCAAGAAATTCGTTTTCAATTTAGTTTAGTGGCGTAGTGTATAGTGGTGTAGTGTATAGTGTGGTATGGAGTGTGAAGCGTAGTGTATAGTAATGTGTAGTGTGTGGTGTATAGTATAGTGTTGATTGTAGTGTGTAGCGTGGTGTGTAGTTTATAGATTAGTGTGACGTGTAGTGTGACGTGTAGTGCACATTTGTAGAACTTCTTTCGCACCGTACCTAGCCAGCCGTGCTAACCTCGCGCACACGCGTGTGCGCTGCGTGTCCCTGCCGTGCCCGCAGGCTATGACGTGATTGCCCAGGCTCAGTCTGGCACAGGAAAGACTGCCACCTTTGCAATCTCCATCCTGCAGCAGCTGGATGTGAGCACCAAGGAGACGCAGGCCCTCGTGCTGGCGCCCACTCGCGAGTTGGCGCAGCAGGTACACGGACGCACCGCTCGCTCACGAGCTCGCTCACGAGATCGCTCACTCGGCCACAAACTCGCACACTCGCTCGGCCAACGCCAACGCACTCGCTCGGTGAACAAACTCGCTCGCTCGCAAACTCGTTCGCTCGGCCACAAACTCGTTAGCTTGGCCACAAACTCGCTCGCTCGGTGAACAAACGCGCTCGCTCGGCCACAAACTCGCTTGCTCGGCCACAAACTCGCTTGCTCGCCCACAGACTCACTCGCTCGCCCACAAACTCGCTTGCTCGCCCACAGATTCACTCGCTCGCCCGCGAACTCGCACGCTCGCCCACAAGCTCGCCCGCAAGCTCGCTCGCCCGCAAACTCGCCCGCACACTCGCTTGGCCGCAAACTCGCTCACCGTCCCTCGCCGTCTTGTCCCTTCCGACAGATCCAGAAGGTGGTGCTGGCGTTGGGCGACTACATGGGCGCCGCCTGCCACGCCTGCATCGGGGGCACCAACGTGCGCAACGAGATGCAGAAGCTGCAGGCGGAGGCTCCGCACATCGTGGTGGGCACGCCGGGGCGCGTCTTCGACATGCTCAACCGCCGCTACCTCTCGCCGCGCGCCATCCGCATGTTCGTGTTGGACGAGGCGGACGAGATGCTGAGTCGCGGCTTCAAGGACCAGATCTACGAGATCTTCCAGAAGCTCAACTCCAACATCCAGGTGCGGGTGTGGGGGTGTTTGTGTTGGGGGGTGTTTGTGTTGGGGGTGTTTGTGTGTGTGTGGGGGTGTTTGTGTGTGGGGGTGTTTGTGTGTGGGGGTGTTTGTGTTGGGGGTGTTTGTGTGTGTGTGGGGGTGTTTGTGTTGGGGTGTTTGTGTGGGGGTGTGGGGGTGTTTGTGTTGGGGTGTTTGTGTGGGGGTGTGGGGGTGTTTGTGTTGGGGGGTGTTTGTGTTGGGGGTGTTTGTGTGTGTGTCGGGGTGTTTGTGTGGGGGGTGTTTGTGTGTGGGGGTGTTTGTGTGTGGGGGTGTTTGTGTGTGCGTGTGGGGGTGTTTGTGTTAGGGGTGTTTGTGTGTGTGTGTGTGTGGGGGTGTTTGTGTGTTGGGGTGTTTGTGTGTGTGGGTGTGTGTTTGAGTGTGGGGGTGTGTGTTTTGTGTGGGGGTGTGTGTTTTGTGTGTTTGTGTGTGTGGGGGTGTGTTTGTGTGTGTGGGGGTATGTTTGTGGGGGTGTTTGTGTGTGCGGGTTAGCACAGTATGGGGCACAGGTGGTGCATCAGCCAGTCGTCTGTCAGTCGACCTGTGGCACCTGGGTCTGCCCCGTGACCTGCCAGCGGGCATTCGACAGTTCACGTGGCCTCAAGGTGTACATAGCCTGGCACAAGTGTCGTGGTGACATCACCGCCACTAAGTGGCGAATGGCGAGGTGTTTGAGGGTGTGTGTGTGTTTGTGTGTGTGTGTGGGGATTGTGTGTGTGCGGTGATGTTTGTCCCCCCTCAACTCCCAATTGGTGATGGGGGGGGGGGGTTGTGGAGAGTGGAGAGTTTCCCATACCTGAGCAGTGTGCTCATGACCAGCTACGGTTTAACAGCAGAGGTCTCACTCCGAATCAGTCGAGCGGCATTATCTTTTCATCGGTTGTGTAACGCTGTGTGGAAGCTACCTGGTCTGTCACTCTACACGAAGCTTTAGGTCATGCCCTCCCTTCTCCATGCTTGCGAAACGTGAACTCCCCTAATGGAATATCTTCGCCGGTTATAAACATTTCGGCTGGCCTGCCGACGATCCATCCTGGGTTTAACCTGCAGGCTGGATTGTGTGAGGAGCTCACAAATCCTTGAAAGATCTGGGCAAAGTCCCATGGGTAAGCTCCTCCAGCCAAGGCTGCGTTGGCTGGGTCATGTAGCCCGCATGCCCAGCCACCGCATGCCTAAACAGCTTTTGTTTGGCCGGATCAAGGGGGCTAAACGGGCGCGGCACGGGCTAGAGAAGAGATGGAGTGATGTGGTACAGGAGGATGTGGAGCTGATAGGACTTGCCGATGACTGGTACCAGCGGTGTCAAGATCGGCCTCTGGAGGAGGCTCGTGAAGGATGCTACTGGGCAGTTGGAGGCAACAACGGAGGTCAGAGGGAGCGACGCTCACAACAACGAGCGGAGCGCCGGGTGGCTAAAACACAGCAAGTTGGCTAGTTATCTCAGTCGGTCGATCCATGGCACCTCGGTCTGTCCCGTGACCTCGCCTACTCGCAGGCATTCGTTCACTTCACGTGTGTGGGGTTTGCCTGTGTGTGTGGCGGTGTGTGGGGGTTTGCGTGTGTGGGGGTTTGCGTGTGTGGGGGTTTGCGTGTGTGGGGGTTTGCGTGCGTGGGGGTTTGCGTGCGTGGGTTTGTGTGTGGGGGTTTGTATGTGTGTGTGGAGTTTGCGCGTGTGTGTGTGTGGGGGGGGGGGGTATGCGCACGGTTAGCTACGTACTGTGCGAAAGAAGTTGAACACCTACACATGCGTACGGACATAACCACTGCCCCGCGGCTCCCCAATCGCACGCACGCCTGTTGGCTCGCTCGCTCGCTGACTTGCTCACCGTCCTGGGCTTGCTCACTGACTCGCTCGCTCACTTGCTCACCGTCCTGGGCTTGCTCACTGACTCGCTCGCTCACTTGCTCACCGTCCTGGGCTTGCTCACTGACTCGCTCGCTCACTTGCTCACCGTCCTGGGCTTGCTCACTGACTCGCTCGCTCACCTGCTCACCGTCCTGGGCTTGCTCACTGACTCGCTCGCTCACTTGCTCACCGTCCTGGGCTTGCTCACTGACTCGCTCGCTCACCTGCTCACCGTCCTGGGCTTGCTCACTGACTCGCTCGCTCACCTGCTCACCGTCCTGGGCTTGCTCCCGCACCCCCAGGTGGTGCTGCTGTCGGCTACCATGCCGGCCGAGGTGCTGGAGGTGACCAAGAAGTTCATGCGCGAGCCGGTGCGCATCCTCGTCAAGAAGGAGGAGCTCACCCTGGAGGGCATCAAGCAGTTCTACATCATGGTGGAGCGCGAGGTGCGTGGGGGAACCACTGACCTAACCACAACGAGAACAACCGCCACAACCACCACAACTAGAACTACCACAATCGCTGCCGTCACAACCACCACAACTAGAACTACCACAATCGCTGCTGTCACAACCACCACCACTAGAACTACCACAACGAGAACAACCACCACAACCACCACAACTAGAACTACCACAATCGCTGCTGCCACAACCGCCACCACTAGAACTACCACAATCACTGCTGTCACAACCACCACCACTAGAACTACCACAACGAGAACAACCACCACAACCACCACAACTAGAACTACCACAACGAGAACAACCACCACCACTAGAACTACCACAATCGCTGCAGTCACAACCACCACAACTAGAACTACCACAACGAGAACAACCACCACAACTAGAACTACCACAACGAGAACAACCACCACCACTAGAACTACCACAATCGCTGCAGTCACAACCACCACCACTAGAACTACCACAACGAGAACAACCACCACAACCACCACCACTAGAACTACCACAACGAGAACAACCACCACAACCACCACCACTAGAACTACCACAACGAGAACAACCACCACAACCACCACAACTAGAACTACCACAACGAGAACAACCACCACCACTAGAACTACCACAATCACTGCTGTCACAACCACCACAACTAGAACTACCACAACGAGAACAACCACCACCACTAGAACTACCACAATCGCTGCAGTCACAACCACCACCACTAGAACTACCACAATCGCAACCGCCACCACTAGAACTACCACAATCGCTGCAGTCACAACCACCACCACTAGAACTACCACAACGAGAACAACCGCCACAACCACCACAACTAGAACTGGTGGTCGATATCTTCTTCTTGGTTCTTTCGGTAAAGTTACGTAGAAGGGAAATTATAAAATAATAAAACTCAAACACAATAAAATACAATTCTCACGACGTTTCGGCCACAACGGTGGTCGATAGACAAAATGCGGACGGCGCCAAGGGCAGTGCACTATGAGAGCGTTCACAGCTCGGGATGAGCGGCTACTAACATGGCACCTTTTTTTTGCCAGTATCAAAGTATGAAACAAGTATAACCCGTAAAAACTAAGTTTTTCACTCTAAATCCTTTATAAGCGTGGCAGCTAGAGTCCTCTCGTCCTCTGGCTTGAGATGGCTGCCACCTATGGGTCAGATGATTGCATGGCAGCATTAAGCAATTGGTAATTAAATATAATTTTTTTGTCCTGAAAAGTGTAAAATTTTGGAAAAAAATTTCGCGCAAAATTCATTGTCACGCACAACGAGTCTGTGTGGAAAATGTCAGCTCGATTGGATCACGGGAAGTGGGTTAAAAAACGACCGAGAGATTGAGGAGTAGTTTTTCTCCTTCTCTGGCAGTAGAACAGGGAGGTGTGTTGAGATGTTCAAGCGCCAATTGGATTAAACCTTTTGCAAGGACTCGAGTCTGAATCGGGCGTACTAGGCGCGACCGACCGTGGGCTAGGCCTCGGCAAGGTGAGGTAATTGTACCCTTTTTACCGGGGTAAAGGGTAAAGGTAAAGGTGTCGACATGCCAAGGGGTTAGGGTAAAGGGTAGGGTAAAAGGTAGGCTCGTTGCTTTTTACCTTACCTGCTCAAGGGTAAAAGGTAGGGTAGAGTGATTGTATTGTGGTAAGGTGAAAGGTAGGGTAAAGGTAGGCTCGTTGTTTTTACAATTTTACCTTACCTTGCCGAGGCCTACCGTGGGCACGCGTGCGAGAGACGCTATAGCCGACTATGCCACTGCTACCCCAGGGGGCTGCTTGCATGCGTGCGTGTGACCGCCTTGGTGTGTGTGTGTGTGACCGCCTTGGTGTGTGTGTGTGACCGCCTTGGTGTGTGTGTGTGACCGCCTTGGTGTGTGTGTGTGACCGCCTTGGTGTGCGCGTGTGTGTGTGTGTGACCGCCTTGGTGTGTGTGTGTGACCGCCTTGGTGTGCGTGTGTGTGTGTGTGACCGCCTTGGTGTGCGTGTGTGTGTGTGTGTGACCGCCTTGGTGTGCGTGCGTGTGTGTGACCGCCTTGGTGTGCGTGTGTGTGTGTGTGTGACCGCCTTGGTGTGCGTGTGTGTGTGACCGCCTTGGTGTGCGTGTGTGTGTGTGTGTGACCGCCTTGGTGTGCGTGCGTGTGTGTGACCGCCTTGGTGTGCGTGTGTGTGTGTGTGTGACCGCCTTGGTGTGCGTGTGTGTGTGACCGCCTTGGTGTGCGTGCGTGTGTGTGTGTGTGACCGCCTTGGTGTGCGTGCGTGTGTGTGTGTGTGTGACCGCCTTGGTGTGCGTGTGTGTGTGTGTGTGACCGCCTTGGTGTGCGTGTGTGTGTGTGTGTGTGACCGCCTTGGTGTGCGTGTGTGTGACCGCCTTGGTGTGCGTGCGTTGCTCGTGCGATTCAGGAGTGGAAGCTGGACACGCTGTGCGATCTCTACGAGACGCTCACCATCACCCAGGCGGTGATCTTCTTGAACACCCGGCGGAAGGTGGACTGGCTCACGGAGAAGATGCACGCGCGTGACTTCACCGTGTCCGCCATGGTACGCACGCGGATTGCCGGCACGCCGATTCACCTACTCGCTGACTCACCTACTCGCCAACACGCCGATTCACCTACTCGCCGATTCACCTACTCACTGGCACGCCGATTCACCTACTCACCAGCACGCCGATTCACCTACTCACCAACTCGCTGACTCACCTACTCACCAACTCGCTGACTCACCTACTCACCAACTCGCTGATTCACATACTCACCAACTCACTGACTCACCTACTCACCAACTCGCTGACTCACCTACTCACCAACTCGCTGACTCACCTACTCACCAACTCGCTGACTCACCTACTCACCGACTCACCTACTCACCAACTCGCTGACTCACCTACTCACCAACTCACTGATTCACCTACTCACCAACTCGCTGACTCACCTACTCACCAACTCACTGATTCACCTATTCACCAACTCACTGACTCACCTACTCACCAACTCACTCACTCACCTACTCACCAACTCGCTGATTCACATACTCACCAACTCGCTGACTCACCTACTCACCAACTCGCTGACTCACCTACTCACCAACTCGCTGACTCACCTACTCACCAACTCGCTGATTCACCTACTCACCAACTCGCTGACTCGCCTACTCACCAACTCGCTCACTGATTCACCTACTCACCAACTCACTGATTCACCTACTCACCGGCTCGCTGACTCACCTACTCACCAACTCGCTGATTCACCTACTCACCAACTCGCTCATCGGCTCGCTGACTCACCTACTCACCAACTCGCTGACTCACCTACTCACCAACTCGCTGATTCACCTACTCACCAACTCGCTCACTGATTCACCTACTCACCAACTCACTGATTCACCTACTCACTGGCTCGCTGACTCACCTACTCACCAACTCGCTGACTCACCTACTCACCAACTCGCTGATTCACCTACTCACCAACTCGCTCACTGATTCACCTACTCACCGGCTCGCTGACTCACCTCCTCACCAACTCGCTCATCGGCTCGCTGACTCACCAACTCGCTGATTCACCTATTCACCAACTCACTCACTCACCTACTCACCAACTCGCTGATTCACATACTCACCAACTCGCTGACTCACCAACTCGCTGACTCACCTACTCACCAACTCGCTGACTCACCTACTCACCAACTCGCTGACTCACCTACTCACCAACTCGCTGATTCACCTACTCACCAACTCGCTGACTCGCCTACTCACCAACTCGCTCACTGATTCACCTACTCACCAACTCACTGATTCACCTACTCACCGGCTCGCTGACTCACCTACTCACTGGCTCGCTGACTCACCTACTCACCAACTTGCTGACTCACCTACTCACCAACTCGCTGATTCACCTACTCACCAACTCGCTCACTGATTCACCTACTCACCGGCTCGCTGACTCACCTCCTCACCAACTCGCTCATCGGCTCGCTGACTCACCTACTCACCAACTCGCTGATTCACCTATTCACCAACTCACTGACTCACCTACTCACCAACTCACTCACTCACCTACTCACCAACTCGCTGACTCACTTACCAACTCGCTGATTCACATACTCACCAACTCGCTGACTCACCTACTCACCAACTCGCTGACTCACCTACTCACCAACTCGCTGACTCACCTACTCACCAACTCGCTGATTCACCTACTCACCAACTCGCTGACTCGCCTACTCACCAACTCGCTCACTGATTCACCTACTCACCAACTCACTGATTCACCTACTCACCGGCTCGCTGACTCACCTACTCACCAACTCGCTGATTCACCTACTCACCAACTCGCTCATCGGCTCGCTGACTCACCTACTCACCAACTCGCTGATTCACCTACTCACCAACTCGCTCACTGATTCACCTACTCACCAACTCACTGATTCACCTACTCACTGGCTCGCTGACTCACCTACTCACCAACTCGCTGACTCACCTACTCACCAACTCGCTGATTCACCTACTCACCAACTCGCTCACTGATTCACCTACTCACCGGCTCGCTGACTCACCTCCTCACCAACTCGCTCATCGGCTCGCTGACTCACCTACTCACCAACTCGCTGATTCACCTACTCACCGGCTCGCTGACTCACCTACTCACCAACTCGCTGATTCACCGGCTCGCTGACTCACCTACTCACCAACTCGCTCATCGGCTCGCTGACTCGCCTCACTAACTCGCTGACTCACCTACTCACCAACTCGCTGATTCACCTACTCACCGCCTCGCTGACTCACCTACTCACCAACTCGCTGATTCACCTACTCACCGGCTCGCTGACTCACCTACTCACCAACTCGCTGATTCACCTACTCACCAACTCGCTGATTCACCTACTCACCAACTCGCTCATCGGCTCGCTGACTCACCTACTCACCAACTCGCTGACTCACCTACTCACCAACTCACTGACTCACCTACTCACCAACTCGCTGACTCACCTACTCACCAACTCACTGATTCACCTACTCACCAACTCGCTGACTCACCTACTCACCAACTCACTGATTCACCTACTCACCAACTCGCTGACTCACCTACTCACCAACTCACTGATTCGCCTACTCACCAACTCACTGACTCACCTACTCACCAACTCACTGACTCACTTACTCACCAACTCGCTGATTCACATACTCACCAACTCGCTGACTCACCTACTCACCAACTCGCTGACTCACCTACTCACCAACTCGCTGACTCACCTACTCACCAACTCGCTGACTCACCTACTCACCAACTCGCTGACTCACCTACTCACCAACTCGCTGACTCACCTACTCACCAACTCGCTGACTCACCTACTCACCAACTCGCTCACTGATTCACCTACTCACCAACTCGCTCATCGGCTCGCTGACTCACCTACTCACCAACTCGCTGACTCACCTACTCACCAACTCACTGACTCGCCTACTCACCAACTCGCTGATTCACCTACTCACCAACTTGCTCACTGATTCACCTACTCACCAACTCACTGATTCACCTACTCACCGGCTCGCTGACTCACCTACTCACCAACTCGTTGATTCACCTACTCACCGGCTCGCTGACTCACCTACTCACCAGCTCGCTCATCGGCTCGCTGACTCACCTACTCACCAACTCGCTGATTCACCTACTCACCAACTCACTGACTCGCCTACTCACCAACTCGCTGATTCACCTACTCACCAACTCACTGACTCACCTACTCACCAACTCGCTCACTGATTCACCTACTCACCAACTCACTGATTCACCTACTCACCGGCTCGCTGACTCACCTACTCACCAACTCGCTGATTCACCTACTCACCGGCTTGCTGACTCACCTACTCACCAACTCGCTGATTCACCTACTCACCGGCTCGCTGACTCACCTACTCACCAACTCGCTGATTCACCTACTCACCGGCTCGCTGACTCACCTACTCACCGGCTCGCTGACTCACCTACTCACCAACTCGCTCATCGGCTCGCTGACTCACCTACTCACCAACTCGCTGATTCGCCTGCTCGCCAGCACGCTCAGCAGCTCGCCCAGACTCGCTGATTCTCCAGACCCAACTGTGCCAATCGGAGCTGCGATATTCATGACCCCCGATGACCTGAAGCTGCCTCTCGGCGTGTCCCGCCAGCTCCGTGAATCCACCGGAACCGGCGATTCGGCCCGTTCACCGTCTAACACCAACACTCCACAACAACGCCACCAACCGCACTTCACCGGCTCTCCCAATCCACTCAGTCGCCTCCCATCCACCCCGACTCCGCCGGTTAAACACGGGCCGAGTGACGGCTAGGGCGTTCGCGCGCCGCCGCTTGTGGCTAAGTATGGTGCGAAAGAAGTTCGACACACGGCACGGTTGGCTACGTTACGGTGCCAAAGAAGTTTGACACACGATACGTGTGTGTGTGTGTGTACACCTGTGTGTGTCCGTCTGCATGGGGAGCGGTGGTGTAGCGGTTAGCGCTACGCTGCGCTACAAACCTGGCGACCCGGGTTCGATTCCCGCTCACGGCCAACATCGGTGACGATTATCTGAACCGGTCCCGGGCCTCTCCTAGGTCGACTCAGCCTCAAATGAGTACCTGGTGCGGTGTGTAAACATCGCCACTGGGGAGACAAAGGCGGTCGGGCGTGGTGTTGGCCACCCACCCCCTCGTGTGCCACCGTGCCGGCCTTCATAGGTGCTGCTCGCTAACAGCACTTGCCCCTACAGTCTGTTAAGGCTACACGGGGGATCTTTGTCTTTGTTGTGTCCGTCTGCAGCACGGTGACATGGATCAGAAGGAGCGAGACCTCATCATGCGCGAGTTCCGCTCTGGCTCCAGTCGCGTGCTCATCACCACGGACCTGCTGGTGAGTAGCGGAGCCCACTCGCGAGATGTTGACTACCTTGCGTGGTACGCAGGAGGTCGTGGTTTTGATCCCAGACACTGAGAGATGTTGACTACCTCGCCTGGTACGCAGGAGGTCGTGGTTTCGATCCCAGACACTGAGAGATGTTGACTACCTCGCCTGGTACGCAGGAGGTCGTGGTTTCGATCCCAGACACTGAGAGATGTTGACTACCTCGCCTGGTACGCAGGAGGTCGTGGTTTCGATCCCAGACACTGAGAGATGTTGACCACCTTGCCCGGTACGCAGGAAGTCGTGGGTCCGATGCCGACCCTGACGATGCCTGCTGTATTTGGCAGGATGTTAACTACCGAGCCCGGTACGCAGGAGGTCGTGGTTCCGAATTCGACCTCTGACGAGGCCTGTATTTGGCGGACAAGTTAACTAAGGCTACATGGGGGATCTTTGTCTTTGTGCGTGACCCAGGCCCGTGGCATTGACGTGCAGCAAGTCTCCCTGGTCATCAACTACGACCTGCCCACCAACCGAGAGAACTACATCCACAGGTACCCCCCACTCGCTCCACTCTGTGGGTCTCTGTGTGATGAGTCTGTGGGTCTCTGTGTGGTGAGTCTGTGGGTCTCTGTGTGGTGAGTCTGTGGGTCTCTGTGTGGTGAGTCTGTGGGTCTCTGTGTGGTGAGTCTGTGGGTCTCTGTGTGGTGAGTCTGTGGGTCTCTGTGTGGTGAGTCTGTGGGTCTCTGTGTGGTGAGTCTGTGGGTCTCTGTGTGGTGAGTCTGTGGGTTTCTGTGTGGTGAGTCTGTGGGTCTCTGTGTGGTGAGTCTGTGGGTCTCTGTGTGGTGAGTCTGTGGGTCTCTGTGTGGTGAGTCTGTGGGTCTCTGTGTGGTGAGTCTGTGGGTCTCTGTGTGGTGAGTCTGTGGGTCTCTGTGTGGTGAGTCTGTGGGTCTCTGTGTGGTGAGTCTGTGGGTCTCTGTGTGGTGAGTCTGTGGGTCTCTGTGTGATGAGTCTGTGGGTCTCTGTGTGATGAGTCTGTGGGTCTCTGTGTGATGAGTCTGTGGGTCTCTGTGTGATGAGTCTGTGGGTCTCTGTGTGATGAGTCTGTGGGTCTCTGTGTGGTGAGTCTGTGGGTCTCTGTGTGGTGAGTCTGTGGGTCTCTGTGTGGTGAGTCTGTGGGTCTCTGTGTGGTGAGTCTGTGGGTCTCTGTGTGGTGAGTCTGTGGGTCTCTGTGTGGTGAGTCTGTGGGTCTCTGTGTGGTGAGTCTGTGGGTCTCTGTGTGGTGAGTCTGTGGGTCTCTGTGTGGTGAGTCTGTGGGTCTCTGTGTGGTGAGTCTGTGGGTCTCTGCGTGGTGAGTCTGTGGGTCTCTGCGTGGTGAGTCTGTGGGTCTCTGCGTGATGAGTCTGTGGGTCTCTGCGTGATGAGTCTGTGGGTCTCTGTGATGAGTCTGTGGGTCTCTGTGTGATGAGTCTGTGGGTCTCTGTGTGATGAGTCTGTGGGTCTCTGTGTGATGAGTCTGTGGGTCTCTGTGTGATGAGTCTGTGGGTCTCTGTGTGATGAGTCTGTGGGTCTCTGTGTGGTGAGTCTGTGGGTCTCTGTGTGGTGAGTCTGTGGGTCTCTGTGTGATGAGTCTGTGGGTCTCTGTGTGGTGAGTCTGTGGGTCTCTGTGTGGTGAGTCTGTGGGTCTCTGTTTGGTGAGTCTGTGGGTCTCTGTGTGATGAGTCTGTGGGTCTCTGTGTGATGAGTCTGTGGGTCTCTGTGTGGTGAGTCTGTGGGTCTCTGTGTGATGAGTCTGTGGGTCTCTGTGTGGTGAGTCTGTGGGTCTCTGCGTGATGAGTCTGTGGGTCTCTGTGCGATGAGTCTGTGGGTCTCTGTGTGAGTCTGTGGGTCTATGTGTGATGAGTCTATGGGTCTCTGTGTGGTGAGTCTGTGGGTCTCTGTGTGGTGAGTCTGTGGGTCTCTGTGCGATGAGTCTGTGGGTCTCTGTGTGATGAGTCTACAGGTCTCTGTATGTTCCAGACTGCCGCGGTGACCACCATCTTTGTTCGACGGTTAGCCAAAAGCTGCTGCTGCAAGGGACGATCACTGGAGTTTGCGCCGGATGACTTTGTCACGCTCCACCTTCCCTGTCCACTGTGCCAACTTACCAACGCGTGCGTGTCCCCCCCACCTCCCTCCACCACCACCCCCTCCACCCCCTCCTCCTCCACCCCCCCCTCCTCCTCCTCCACCCCCTCCCTCCACCCCCTCCTCCTCCACCCCCCCCCTCCACCCATCCTCCACCCTCTCCTCCTCCACCCCCTCCTCCTCCACCCCCCCCCTCCACCCTCCTCCTCCTCCACCCCCCTCCTCCACCCCCACCCCCCTCCTCCTCCACCCTCCTCCTCCACCCCCCGCCTCCACCCCCCTCCTCCTCCTCCACCCCCCCCCCTCCTCCCCCCTCCTCCACCCCCCTCCTCCACCCATCCTCCACCCCCTCCTCCTCCACCCCCCCCTTCTCCCTCCTCCACCCCCTCCTCCACCCCCCCTCCTCCTCCCCCATCCTCACCCCCCCTCCTCCTCCTCCCCCCCCTCCTCCCCCCCCTCCTCCCCCTCCTCCCCCCCCTCCTCCTCCTCCTCCCCCCCCTCCACCCCCCCGTGTAGGATTGGTCGAGGAGGTCGTTTTGGCCGCAAGGGCGTCGCCATAAACTTTGTGACTGAGGAGGACAAGCGGATTCTGCGTGACATCGAGACGTTCTACAACACGCAGGTGGAGGAGATGCCCATGAACGTGGCCGACCTCATCTAGGCGTGAGGAGAGGGGGGAGGGGAGGGGCGGGAGAAGAAGAACGGGGAGGGAGGAGGGAGGAGGTGTGGGGGGTGGTCGTTTAAATGTACGACTCCCCCCACCCACACACACCGGGCTCCCACACCGACCCCCCCCCCACCCACACTCCCACCCCCCCACACTCCCACCACCACCACCGTCTCCCCACCCACCCCCCCCCCACCACCACCACCAACCGAGCCAAGCCCGCGATTGTAGAGTCGGCTCGACAAACCACCACAACAACCGCCCACTGTCACCCGCACCACCCACACCACCCCCGCCGCCGAGTGTTGTAACGACCACCCACCCATCGGCACGCGCGGGCGGGGCGACGGACGGGCGATCGGGCGGGCGAGATTGTTTCCAACGATAGTGACGTTATAAAAAAGGGGTCTAAAAAAAATGTGATTAAAAATCCCCCCCCACAGTAAAAGTGACAAAAAAACGACATAAAATTAACGCGACACACACACACACACACCCTGTACCACCCCGTTAGGCACCGGTTCGACTTGATTTTTTTGCGCGATTCTTTTGTGCGTGTTTTTTTTCATCCCCCTCCACGTTTTCTCTCCGCTGTTTGTGGGTTTTTTTTATGCGTGGTCGCCGGGGAAAAATCGGCCTCTCCCCCCACCACCACAACCACCCACCCCCTCCCCCAGGGGTGTGGGTGGTGGTGGGGTGGAGGGGGGGGGGGGTCCTGCTTGTGTCTGCGTCACTCGCGAAGTGACGAGAGGCGGCGGCCTCTCTCCAACCACGGTTTTTTTTCCATCCGACCCCCCGACCCCCCCCCGACCCAACCCTCTCCTTTTTTTGACGTAATATTTAAAAAATACCCAAAACATTTCTCCTCCGCTTTTTGTCGTTGTTTTGAATCGTCGAATCGCTCCCTCGCCCCCCGCCCCCCCGTTTTCCATTTCACTTCCTCTTCAGATAGTTTTACAGGCGGAGTTTGGTTCCCCCCGAACCCCCCCCCCCGATTTAGTTTTGGTCCGCGCGTAACCCAGTCTCGCTCGACATTGACCGCAGGGCCTATTTCTCTGTGTGTGTGTGTAACCGTATTTGGCTTCCAAAGGAAAGAGACTCGCTCGGGCATTTTGGGAAAGGTGAGGGTGGGGAGGGTGTGGGAGGGAGGGATGGGTGGGGTTGGAGGGGTGTTTGGGGTAACGGGCCAAAAAAAATGAAAATCGACAAAAAAAGAAAACTTTGAAATGGAAACTTTAAAAAATAAGCAAAAAACGTAATTAAGAAAAAAAGCTAAAAGATAGAACCGACACACAGACAACCGTTTAAACAAGCAAAGGAAAGCAACGAGAAGACTCAAGAGTTTAGCAAGTTGACTACGGGGATGCGGTGGCCATTTTGAAAAGTATTCAAAATGGACACCCATGGCCCAAGGTGACAGTTGAACGTGACGACGGTGACCATGGTGACGACGATGACAGTTGAACGTGACGACGGTGACCATGGTGACGACGGTGGACAGTTGAACGTGACCATGGTGACGACGATGACAGTTGAACGTGAAGACGGTGACAGTTGAACCTGACCATGGTGACGACGGCGACGCGGTAAAGTGAACGTGACGGAGAAAGTGAATGTGACGACGACGACGATGACCGTGGAGAGGGGGGGCTCCTACACACCCCCTCTCCCCCCCCCCCCCCCCCGCCGGTCCCAGGCTGCCGCTGTGACACCGCCGGTGTCCCACCGAAGATTTCATTTTGCCACCAAATCACCACCGCGCCACCACCGCCGGCGTGAGTGAGTGTGGGGAGCGTTAGTGCGCTATGCGCTACGAATCCCGGCTCCGGGCCCCATTCGTTAGATTCCCGCTCTGGCGGTCTCACCGACCCACGATGCGATTTTATCTGAACCGGTCCTGGGCCTCGGTCCCCGCCACACCAGGTCGGCACGGCCACGGTGACGCGCCTCTTTGGCGATGGGTGCCCCCCCTCCGTAAAACATCGCCATGGGGGAGACAAAGGTGGCCGGGCGTGATGCTGACCCACACCACCCCCCCGCCTCGTGCGTGTGCCGGCCTTGGTAGCCGCTAAGGCGCGGGTCGTTGCCCTGACGACGGCTATGGCGTGGGTCGTTGCCCTGACGACGGTTCTGGCACGGGTCGTCGCTCTGACGACGGCTCTTGCACGGGTCGTTGCCCCTGACGACGGCTCTGGGCGTGGGTCGTTGCCCTGACGACGGCTCTGGCACAGGTCGTCGCCCTGACGACGGCTCTGGGCGCGGGTCGTCGCCCTGACAACGGCTCTGGGCGCGGGCCGTCGCCGTGACGACGGCTCATGGCCACTTCCAACCTTGGCGAGCGGTGCTTTGCTTTTTTTTTTAATTTAAATTCGTAAGGACCCCCCTAACCAGTGGTGAGCGCAGCGATGAAACGGGGAAATTTAATCGGCGTGATATTATTTTTCAGATTCATCTTCCCACCCCCTCAATCCGTCGTCCCCCGTTTGCCAACGTAACGCAGTTTAGATAAGAGAAATGGTTTAAAAATTAGCCAATTGCAGAGTAATTCTTGTTAGTCGTGGAGGAATTGACTGAAGCGACCTTACAGTAAAGCTGCGTGAAGTGGGGGGGTGGAGGGGGGCAGGGGTCGGTGGGGGGGGTGGTTTGCCGTGTGTGCATGCTTTTGGGATTCGAGCAAAAAAGAAACCGATTTTGACCTCGACTGGCCAACTTTCTGTACAAAAGCGTGTTTAAAAATGGAAAAAAAAAATAGAAAAAAAAATGAAAAATTAAAATGTTTTCTAAGTCGGCCCTGAGTTGGAGGTGTGGTGTGCGTGTGGGTCACCCCCGCCCCCCCTCCCCCTCTCCTGTGCCTCCCCTCTCCCTCCCCTCTTCTCTACACCCCGCCCCCCTCCTCCTGTGCCTCTCCCCCCCCTCCCCTCTCCACCTCGTTCCTCTCTCCTCTGTGCCTCTCCTCCCCACCTCGTGCCCCTCTCCCCTCCTGTTCCTTTCCTCCCATCTCTCCACCTCGTTCTGCTCTCCTGTGCCTTCTCTCCCCTCTCCCCTCCTGTGCCCCCTCCCCTCTCCACCTTGTTCCTCTCCTGTGCCTCTCCTCCACATTTCTTCTCTCCCCTCCCCTCTGCTCCCTTTCCTCCCCACCTCGTCCCCCTTCTCCCCTCCTGTGCCTCCTCTCGCCTCCATCTCGTTCCCCCTCTCCACCTCGTCCCCCTCCCTCTCCTGTGCCTCTCCTCCCCTCTCCACCTCCTGTGCCTCCTCTCCCCTCTCCTCTCCAGCACATTTCTTCTCTCCCCTCCGATCCCTTCCCTCTCCTCCCCTTTTTTATTTATTATTTAGTTATTTTTACGATCAGTGGAAACAAGAAGATGCTCGGTGTATTCGGCACTTTGCTTCGTTCATCATTTCGTAATTTTTTTTTTAACTTTGCTTTATGTAAACCCCCACCCGCTCGCTCTCGCTCACTCGCTCACTCACTTCACTCGGTCACTCTCTCGCTCTCTCTCTCGCTCACCCTCTCGCCCACTCACTCACTCACTCGGTCACTCTCTGGCTCACTCTCTCGCTCTCTCTCTCGGTCACTCTCGCTCACCCTCTCGCCCACTCACTCGCTCACTCTCTCGCTCACTCACTCGCTCTCTATCTCGCTTACCCTCTCGCTCACTCGGTCACTCTCTCGCTCACTCTCGCTCACTCTCTCGCTCTCTCTCTCGCTCACCCTCTCGCCCACTCACCTCGCTCACCTCTCTCGCTCACTCACTCTCTCGCTCACTCTCTCCCTCTCTCGGTCACTCTCTCGCCCACTCGCTCACTCACCTCGGTCACTCTCGCTCACTCTCTCGCTCACTCTCTCGCCCACTCGCTTACTCACTCGGTCACTCTCGCTCACTCTCTCGCTCTCTCTCTCGGTCACTCTCTCACTCACTCGCTCACTCTCCTCGCTCTCTCTCGTTCTGCACGCAGCCCTTCTCGCAGTCCGACGGCCTCCGACGTGTAGCTCACATCAGCACGCAGAGCTCCCCGTCATCTGCCACCGAGCACACGGCCTCCTCCATCGCCCACTCCCCTGTCCACCACATTTCCTCTCTCCCCTCTGCTCCCCCCTCCTCCCCCCTCCTCTCTCTCCTCCCCTCCTCTCCTCCTCGTTCCCCTCTTCCCTTCCCGGCTCCTCCGCTCACCGCGGCTTCTCCGGAACCTGCTGTGTCCCGTCTTCTCTCCCCACTCCCCCCATCTCTTCTGCTCCACAACTCTCCTATTCATACCGGTCAACCCACGATCAGTGCCCTGCCTTATTACGGACCAATTCGGACCATGTCGGTCACCCCCGTGTGTCCCTTTATAAGTCTCAACGTTCATCCTACAAAGTCCCATCACAAGGGAGAGATACACAAAGAAATAGACCAACTTTTTTTTTGCGCGTATTGAAACGTCTACGCCGTGTGGATCTGAACTAAATTTCCCCTATGAGATCTCTTTTACCAGTGGCAAAATATAGTAGGTTTTTACCCTTTTAAACTGGTA